>NW_024543069.1:9595000-9835000 GCF_018167655.1 Microtus oregoni
GAAAGCCTACAGTGCAGCTTTACAGGATGTGAAGAATTTTCCTGTGTCGGGAAATATCCATTCTTTATATTACTCTCTTTTCATTTTTTTAAAATCATTTTCTTTCAAATAAAATGATTTTTAACATTAACTGAGAGTCACTCTTTCTGCTAGCTCTGTGTAGATTTGTGACAAATAGAAAAGAAATTCTAAGTAAAGAAAATGGAGTAGTTTCTCTCTTTCATTTCTTCTTTAGCCCGGTCCGTTTAAGCTTGGTGTAGGGAATTTGTGAATCTCCCTTATGCAGCAAGAGCTCTGAGGTCAGAGTAACAATATATTCTTGGCAGTAAATGTCTCCTGGTGAACCCAGCACAGTGGGGCCTTTCATTTGTAGATTACCTCCTTGTCTGCAGGCACTACTGCTAGCAAATTTGCTGGCAAACGATTTAATGTTGTAATTTAAAAATATTTAAGAGTTTGAAACCAAATTAAGCAGTGACTATAGAAAAATTTTCTAATTTATCTAGCGAAAAAAAGATAAAACCTCATCTTAAACAAAATGGAATTGGAAGCTAAATGGATTGTTGGTTGTGGAACTAGCACTTTAGGGTAAAAAAAAATGTCAGAGTCCACTAACTAAATATTTTATGAATACCCAAAGGACACAAGTAAATTAATCTCAAGCATTTAATTCAAAATAGATAACATCAGAACCCAGACAATCTGCTTTAGCTTTCCAGTCATCCTCTGTTTCATTTGTCCTGGTGAGGTTTTCAGAACTCCATCCTATGGGGCTGGTGAGGTGGTTGGTGGCTCAGCCTGGCAACCTGAGTTCCATTCCCAGGTCTCACGTGATGCCAGGAGATAAAGCTTTCCTGCAGATGTGTACTTGGCACCGACAAAAGGATATTTTTTTTTTTAAAAAAAGAATTCCATCATTTTATAGATTTTGCCTGGGATCTTAAAATGGTGTGTACCAAAGTCTGGAGTTAGCTTTGGTTTGGCTGAGGTGCAGGACCAGGATTAAAGAAAGTTAAAGAACACAGCTTGAAGCAGCTTGTGAAATGAGCCCTGCATTTTTTGCTCCAAAAACCCAAACACAAATAGCAAAGGCTGTTGGTGAGAGGTGGTAACCTTTTACTCTGCCCTGAGAATAAAATATGGCCTGTGTCACTGAGGTCTCCATTCCAACTTTAGAAGAAAGGAAAATACCCGAGCTCCTAGCCTGTTATACAACCATCCCCAGTAAATTGTCTCTGAGGATTTTCCCTTCAGCTGCTACAACAATAGTACTTGCAAGAGAATTCAACTCCAACAAAAATTTAATCATTCTCATAATGAAATAATACTCTGCTTTCTCTTAAAGTAGATATGGATTAACTTACAAGAGTCAAGTATTTAGGTCGTCAATATTTTAGATGATAATCCTGTTGTCTTCAGTCAGATATGATGATCAATTTACTATGGACATATTTTCAAATACACCTCATGAGAACAAATATTGGATTTACAATTGAATTACTTTCTTGTTATTTGGCCATCTGGATTTGAAAAAATATAGATTTTTTTTCCCTAAAAGCTATGACAATGATGCAACAATAAAATATCAAAAAATTTCTTTAATCTGTATCAATGTAAATGGTTAATTGTTGTTAATAATTATCCTTTAATAATGAACTTCTTTGTCTTAAAATCATACCCTAAGCAATAAAATAGTAGTACCATTACAGAAAGTAATATTCTCCATGTAAGTAAGGTGGCCTTAGAACAGTAGTGACAGATTAAAACAATTTCAAATATTCCTAATTATAGCAAGAAATAATTTTAAAGGGGCAACTCCCTTCCCCTAAAAGTTTTCATTTTGGTGGGAGAAAATCTGTTTTAGTTAATAAGTAACTGAATCAATCACACCATTCCATTAAATGTAAGAGAAATTTGCAAAATCATGCCTAGTGATCTTGCAAGTTTTAATTTTTTTATTTGATAAAATCTTTATTGACATAATTTATATTTCCATTTGCAACTTTCATTTTATGGTGCCCATCTAGTATATTAATATTTATCACTAACAATAATGTAAGAGTAGTAGTCTTTGAAAAACAGTGATGGCACTCTCCTCTTGTAGGTTCCCACTTAAGATCATCTGGGAATGGACATATTCCTTATTTAATTCATCAGTCCTTTGCCCTGTTGCAGAATGATAGATACAGAATTTATGACTCTCATTGAATGAAAGCACACACACATCACCACATACATACACACACACACACACACATCACCACATACATACATACATACATACACACACACACATCACCACATAATACATGCACACACACACATCACCACATACATACATACATACACACACACACATCACCACATAATACATGCACACACACACATCACCACATACATACATACACACACATCACCACATACATACATACACACAAACGCACACACACATATATATAATTTTGGTTTCTGCTAATTTAACTATTGCTGTCAGCACATCACAAAATATGTTTCTAAAAGTAGTTGTAAGAATCAATTCTTTATACACAACAAAAATGTATTTTTTTATTGTATGAAGAACAACAAACGTAATTTTATTCATGGATGTCACCACAATACAAAGAACTGTGTTAAAGAGTCACAACATTCAGAAGGGTGAGAACCACTGCTTTAGAAATTTAGTCCATTAACATCATGGCAGAGAGCATGGCAGCATGCGGGCAGAAATGGTGATGGAGATGTAGTTGAGAGTTCTGCATGTGGAAACACAGACACAGAAAGAAAGAGAGTACTGCTGGCATGGCTTAGGCATTTGAAAACCCAAAATCTACCCCCAGGGACACAGTTCATCCAACAAGGCCACGTCTACTCCAACCAGGGCACAGCTAATAAAGTCACTCCCTACCTGTTCAAATATAAGTCTGTGGGGTCCATTCTTATTGAAACCATCACAATGACACACAATTGACATTCAGTTAACCATGTATAGATAAAATCTTCATTTCTTTGTAGATTTTTATTTGTTTGTATTCTTGTGAAGATATGTCAACAGTTGATAGAGTGAACATCACCATAATTTTATACACTTATTTTTGGAAAGCATTTTGCCTCCCACTCTGACTTAATCCTCTGACTTTCTTTGCTAATTATCAGTTTTGTGCCATCTTGGATTTTTCTCGAATTTTGTAAAAAGAGAAACATATTGTTTTCCTTGGTTTGGTAATGCTGTGATCAACACTCTGACCACAAGCAACTTGGGGAGGAAGAGATTTATCTTACAGTTTGTGCTTCTAATTGAATTACTTTACACCATCATCATTATGATGAACTACGACCTTTGTTTAAAATAAATTCCTCCTCCCTCAAGTTGTTCTGTAACATATTCTATCACAAAGATGTAAAAACATTCCAATTGCGCTGAATGGTTTTCTGTGATCTACGGTTTTTCCTACACATTAGTTGAAATAAAATATGAGAACTGAAAGTTGTGTCCTCTCAATATTCATATAACAAAACCTGTTTCCCAAATAAGCTTTATTAAGAGATGGTGTTTCTGAGAGGTGATTGGCCATGAAGATAGGATCTTTATGATTCATGCTAAAAGAGGCCCAAAGTAGTTTCTTCCCTCATCCTGAGGATGTAGTGGGAAGGTATCATGTAAACCATCTATAAACCATGAAGCAAATCCTCAACACTCCTTGTGTTGCATTTTTCTGTCAGATCACCTGGACTTCCATTTTGTGAAAGATTTTGAGTGTGTGTGTGTGTGTGTGTGTGTGTGTAATCTTATATAGACATAGACATACATTTATACACACGCACATATATACATACATATATGTGTTCATGTGTATCTTATTAACTTTCCAGTCTATGATATGTTGTTGCAATAATAAAATTGGACTAAGATAATAAATATTTGAATTTCTTCCCAAATTTTATTCTGAATAATCGATCTATGTATTCACTGGTCATGAAGCATGACCTCAAAAACCCAGCTTTACTTTTATCAATTTTGTAATAATTCTCAAAATAAAGTAGAACCACTTTCAAATTTATTCTAAGTTTTGGTAGATTTTGTGTGTGTGTGTGTGTGTGTGTGTGTGTGTGTGTGTGTGTAGCTTTCTAAAACAAAGGCACATATGACCCAGCTTGACAAAACTATATAGCTGAAACCAGTCTTTACTCCTGAGTCTATCAACTCTAAATCACGAGGCAACAGTCATGTGTCACACCTGGTTTTCACTTTGGTAAGTCACAAGTGAAAGATTCTTTATTTTATTTTGCACATTTAAATATAACTTTGACATTTAACGTCATGAAATTTTGGATTTATAACTGAGAACATTTTGAAAAATGCCATTTCAAGTCTATTCAAATATGAACAGGATGGTTTTTAACCAACACAATGCTTTAGTAAATTATTTAATATTTTTATAACTATAGATATTTTGGCAAGTTCATTCTTAGCTAAAGTTGTCTCACATTTTCAAGAATATGTGTATTTCTGTAAAATCTCATAATCTTTACACCCATTTTCATAGCGAAGCATTGTTAGAATTTTCACAAAGACTAAACTGAATGTATAGCTCAATTAATAGAAAATTAGTATTTTACAAATAATGATTCCTCTGACCATTCTTTACATTTGGTTTCTTTAACTTTGCTCTACTCTATAGTATCATTGTCACATTATACCTTTTAGAAATATTTTGTCAAATTTAAATATATAGGTTTTTTATTTTGTTTGTTGTTATAAAGAGAATTGTCATTTTCTATCTCTTTCTTCAGTAACTTAATATCTTCAGTGTAGATGACCTTCACTGCCTTGGTAATTTATTCCTCGTAATTTTATTTAAGTCTATTATGAAAGGGAGTCTGTCCACAATTTGTTTCTATGTATAGTTGCTGTTGGTATACGGAAAACTTCTGATTTGTGCAAACTGATTCTGAAGTTGGGAAAAGGAGTATAAGATATACGGAAAACTTCTGATTTGTGCAAACTGATTCTGAAGTTGGGAAAAGGAGTATAAGAGCCAAAAGATAGTGCCATTTACTAAGAGATTGTGTCTCCTAGTACTGTCAGGACATACATCCTCAGAATCTCACCAGTATGAATCCCTAAAAAAAACTGAAGAAGAATAAAAACAATAGCCATGCTACAAAAAGTGGGAAAGCTCTTGAGGCCTCAACCCAACAAATGTAACTGCAGGCAACTAAAGAATCCTGAGAGTGGGAAAAAGTGGCCTCCACAGGGAGGAACACGCCAGCTGATGAGCCAAAACAAATGATGAGCCTTGAAAACACATACATACTGAAGAGTTCAGGAGTAAGAAAATAAAATGTAGGAATGTAGAAAAAAAGAAATATAAAGTTGTAAGCCTAGGAGAATGAGGACAGACTGTCAGCAACTTTCTCAGCAGTTTGAGATTAACTATTAATGGTGGGTTATTTTGCTTTACAACCCATACCTCTATTTACAAGGCCAAAGCATCTCTCTACAAACTGAGAGCTAGCCTACTGATATGAGCTGATTTAACTTTTAGGAAATAGATCTATGACCTCTGGGTTATGCATTATCCCTGCTACGTGAAACTGGCAGCATCAAACAAGAGACCTCAGGGCTTTAGTCAGCACCACCTGGAAGTACCAAGGAAGACAATAGATTAAGTACGAGCACTAGTTTAACTGAAAGACACTGTTAAAGGAGATTGTAAAGTAAAACAATCTGTATTAATGTTTTAACTTGAGATTGCAAAAATTCCTTTGTTCAAACCTAATGCTTGGTGCCCCTACTATAAAAAGGTGGGTTCAGAAACCAGCCTTTGCCACAAGCCTAACAAAATCCATCTCTGTCTGTGGTCTTAGCAAGCTGATAAGCTTTTTGTGTTCCATGGAGATTTTTTTTTTTCTTCATTCTGGTTTCTGGAATAAAGTTTGCTTCTGGTTTATTAGACTTTGGTGGCCTATCCCCATCTTTGTGCAACATCCCTGGATCCAATACATATGAGTAACACTATACAGACTGAGAAGGGTATATTTGTGTGTTTTTAAATTCTTACAAACATATATGTATGTAACAATAACTATTTTTATTGAAAACAAGAGGCAATAATATGGGAGAAATAGAACCCAGAGGGATAGTTGAAAGGTTTGAAAGAAAGAAAATCAGGGGAAAAGTGTAGTTATATTGATTTCAAATAATAAAATGAAAATAAAATCCAAAAAGTAACATTGTCTCTTAAATGTGTTTCTGTTTGTTTGCTATTAGTATGTAGAGTCAGTTAATTGTGCATATTAAACATATTTTATAAATTTGCTAATTCTTGTATTTTCAGTGACTTCTTGGTAGATCCTTTAGATTCTCAATATACAATTATTAGAAAAACAATGCCTTGAAAAATTGTTATGCAGCCTACAAAGAATGAGAGAAAATCTTTGTTAGATATATACATTTCTATAAGTAGCAAAGTTAAAATTGTAGAAGCCAATGCCATTGTCTCTTAGAGAGGGCAAGAGGAAAATACAGTGTTAGAGATATTCTTATCTTGACAATGGAAACAGCTTCACAGGTTAAATTTGTATCAGAATCTAGAAGGTTGTAAAATTGATTTGTGCAAGCTTTAATTACATCCGTATTACATCAGTATACTGCTATAAAGCTATATTCTTCAAAGCCCAAAATACTAGGTTTCAGGTAATTTGAAAAGAAATGTAAATTATTGAGAAAGGACCTAACAGTGTGAACTCTGACCTCCTGCTGGGCTTGTCTCCAGGAGTGAAGTATGAAAACTGACAGACACCTCTGTGTCTTGTGTCTTTTGAAAATGAAAACATTTACACTCACACCCAGGACCATCATATGGATTAAGTCACCTAAAACACGAAGAACACTCTTGACAAATATGACCATTTGATTCTAAAAAAAAATGTCAAACATTGTTTAAATAATTCCTTTCACAGGAAGTTCAAATGCTGTTTTCATTGTTTTGTTCAGACATACTTAAGGAATATCATTTGTGAAATTCTTGACTCTTAAAAGTTCACTCTAAACATGCACTTGCTGCCTTATTTATAACCAAACAAGTCAGGTTGAAATGGAAAATGAAAACAAAAGGCCATTCTATGATCTAAAAAGTCTTGTCATCAAAGGGTGAATGGGTGGACATTGAACGAAACAAATAGAAATGCTCATAAAAAACTTTAAAAAATAAATAGTAACTTAAAAAAAGATTAGTATGTTAAATTTAATATATGTACATATATTGACTAAAATTTGTATTCTAACCTTTGTAAATGCTTACTTTTTCTCATTAACCCATAGGTTTGCTATTTCATGTAGTGTGGAGAATGTCTTTGACAGTCATGTATTTTTTGTTTTGAATGAATAAGTGTTTTAAGCAATGAAGAGACGATGAGGAAGTACAATATCATTAAATCGGGTTGGGTTCTGCTGATTCCCACTAAAGAAGGCCATTACGGCTGCTAACTAGATTTCTTTCTATTTAGAATAAAGACATAGCAGAATTCTCTCTGTCGGGTTGAAGTTTCCAAATAAAAGAACAAATAATGAGATAGAGATGAGATCATTTACCTGCTTGTTCATGAAAGCATGTGGAATCTTACTTGGGAAGAGGTGCCAAGAAACTGTAGCTCCTACTTGAACATTCTCTCAGTGACTGAGTATTCAGCTTTCCTTGTCCGGTGGGCTTTCTTATTATGGGATAATCAACAGCAACACCGATTGGAAAGAGTTTTTCTTTAGCTGTTCTCAAAGGCACATGTTATTAATCTTGTATTGTTTTCTGTTCTCTTTCTTTCCTGGCATAGAACTAGGGAGCAGGCCATTATCAGGTCTTTGAGCACGCTTTCAGACAAACATGCTAGTGTCTGAAATGGAGGTGCAGGGCTTGGGCAACAGGAGTCAACCATGTATTCAAAGCCTGTTTTAAGGGAGTTAAAATATTGCATAACAATTTACCGACATAATGTACATTTCATATGTCCTCAAAATTCTTATTCGCCCTTAGAAAAAGATTGTGGTTAACATAATTACAAAATCAGTAGCAAATTAGCAATAAAGGCATGTAACTATATATATATATATATATATATATATATATATGGACCAATTACAATGATACAGATATATTACAAAGAATCTTTGAGTAAAGTGAAATACAAATAGTAGAAAAAAAAACAGACACAACACATATAAATTATTTCTCACATTTCTTGGTTATCTTTTTAGTTTCAAAACATACATACATACACACACACCCTTACACACATCTAATCAGTAAATATACTAACAAAAGGAATGGTTAGTTTGCAAAAAAAGCACTATCAATGGCCAATAAATACTTGGAAATGTATTTAATACTCTCAGTAATAAAAAATGTAAATTAAAATTGCTTTGATATTCTATTGGAACTCATTCTAGTATAATACGATTTCTTACATTTAAATTATCATTAACTAAAAATATTTCTAATATTAAAAATATTAAGGTAGTTGACAATTTTTGAACTACACCCTATAGGGAAAAAGGATAAAGTAACACTCTCATTATATAAGGAAACGTTTCCCTGATAGTATTTCATATAGTTTCTATTCTTAATTATTCATCTTTCTTAATGAGCTGGATTTTAGTGGTACTTCATTTTTAATACATCTGTGAAAGGATGCCAAATTTAGGTATCCATTCCCAACTATTCCATTTAGTAGAGCTAATGTACAGATACATGAAATATTCAGAAGAATAAGGAAGAAAAATATTCTTAAAATGATCTGATGTCTATGAATCTTAACCTTTTAGTAATCTGCAGTCTAACGATGCCTGGTACTTGTATAAATACTTTAATTTGAAAATATAAATTTTTTCCTATTTCAAAAGAGTTTTATATATTTATTAGAATTACAAATATAAAATGTGAAAGATAACTATATACATATGGTCAATAACTCCATGTGTATATTTATGATTGACATACAAAATATAGTAATGGTTAGAGAACACAGGATAAAGTATTTCCAGAGAGATATACCCTTAGACACACTCTTCGGTCAACCTAGCCTCCTTGATAAGTTCCAAAGCAGTGAAAGATACTATGCTAGAAAAAAAAAAAAAGAGGTACTGACTTACTCCAAATAATTATTGCTTTTATCACAATTACATTTAAAGTGATAATAATAAAGGAAACATTGACACCTCACAGTATACAAATTCAAGAAACAAATACACAATTACTTATAGTAGACTACATATTATTATAGAACCAGCAAGACAATTAGTCATTTAGCCTCCTTGCTTGACCTTTTTCAAAATTACCATTATTGGAATGATTCATTTGTTGCTTTTGTTTACATGTCCAAAATCTTATTAATATAACGAATACCCAGAATGTCTAGTGAAAACTGTTAATTAACTCGGCAATTACACATCAGTCTCTTGCTCAAAAACTGCATCTATCTACGTTTTGCATTTCTGAAAATAGCAATCGCAGAAGGACAAAATCAAACTGGCTTTATTCTTTACTCAACATTCTCTAGCAGTTAATCAGCCGATCCAGCTAACTTATTACTTGTACTCAGAGTCTAAAACTCAACTCTAGCAGTTTGTACTACAGACTATAAATAGTTGTATTTTCATGAAGCCAGCTTTTACAAATCTTTCAATGTGCTTCTAAGTCCATAGTGAATCTCGTGCCCAGAATATTCCAGTGTGGAATTGCTCTGTTTGTTATGTTAATTATTCTCTTAGGAAGACCTGTATATTCCAGTAAAAAATAAACAATATGCATATTTATAGTAAAGACAAAGATCCAGCCATTGAACCTGCTCTCTAGGTTCCTTGTCTCTTCTGACACCAGCATTTCTCAGAGAAAATTTGTGTAAGTTTTATATTAAATAGTAGATATTTCTGATGATATGTTTATTCACTATCTTTTTGTATTTCGTTTCATTTTATTTGATGGAGGCAGGATGCCCTGTTATCCAGATTGGCCTCATACCTACCCCCTTCCCTCCCTGATCATACCACAAAATAACTGTCAGAGACTCTAGCTCAAGTGCTGGGAAAGTGATACTTACTTAAATCCCAGACTGGACTGTGCCAGTCATGACCTGGATTTACTTAGTAAATATCTCTAAAATAGCTTAACTTAAAATAAAAAAGAGTATTTTCTACATTTAAAAATCATTCATAAAAGCAATTGTACTTTTGTACTTTTTTATAATACAAAAATATTTTTCCTGGTTTGATATTTTCATAAGCATCAAACTAAAAAATCATGCTTTTTAAGATAGAAACAAAGAAGGCTTTTAATGTTTCAATATAGTGATTTTTAGTAATATACTTAGCATAGATGTTTCTCCTGAATTCCTTTTTATTTCAGTAAAATAGGATCCTAATGTAAAATCTAAGAGGAAATGAACGTAAATACTTTTATTCCAGAAAAATCTTACAAATAACCTAACAACTCGACAAATGGCTCCGCGCTCAATCTGGAAAATTGACATTGGTCATACTGTCAACTTTTTCTAACAAAATCGCATATAAATGTCCTGTCTGTTCCTCTGAGATAAATGATAAGTATCTTTCTCTAACTAATTCCTTGAAAGCCCTTCCACCTTGCTGGGACAATTGAAGAGCTGCAGGAGAGGTCACATCTTAACATCGAGATGGCTCATGGCCATTAACAATTTAACTTGGGACAAGCAAACCAAAAAATGAGCCAATAAACCAAAAAACTAACAAAAAAATTAAAATTTGAATTTTCTTAAACTGCAGCAAAAGCTGCATTACCTTGCGCAAATTCTCAGGTTTTGCTGTATGATATGTTTTGTATGATATGTATTATTCAAGGGCATTTTGATAGCACTAGTAGATCACGACTACGTTAGAAAGCTCTGAATTTACCAAGCAACATTTTTATATACTTGAGAATTTTAGTCCTCTTGCTTGATATAAATTACACTACTCTAACATTTAGTAATCTCTAGAGTTGTA
The DNA here is from genome assembly GCF_018167655.1 of Microtus oregoni. Classification (NCBI taxonomy): domain Eukaryota; kingdom Metazoa; phylum Chordata; class Mammalia; order Rodentia; family Cricetidae; genus Microtus; species Microtus oregoni. The sequence continues at coordinate 9,606,012 of NW_024543069.1, forward strand.
TTAGCCTTGAGTATCAAGGCTTCATGAGAAAAGACACATAGGGTAGTAGCAGTACAATATATCGGGATTATTTTCAGTGATCACTTGAAATGCCAGAAGCAAAAGGTTGTTGATTACTCTCCGTGGAACCAGAAGTCATTCAGTATAGATAACAGTTAAAACATAAGATGAAGGAAAACAGGATATAAGAAAATACACAGTTAGTTACAAAAGATTTAGGTAATAAAAATATGTCAGGGAAGCCGGGCGGTGGTGGCGCACGCCTTTAATCCCAGCACTTGGGAGTCAGAGGCAGGCGGATCCCTGTGAGTTCAAGACCAGCCTGGTCTACAAGAGCTAGTTCCAGGACAGTCTCCAAAACCACAGAGAAACCCTGTCTCGAAACCCCCCCCCCAAAAAAAATAATAATAATAAAATAATAAAATAAAAAAATAAAAATATGTCAGGGAATAGCACCTTCTCAGGAGAGTGTGCAACATGAAAGCACTAACACAGAACAGATGCACTTGCATACATTATATATATATATATATATATGTATGTATATGTATACATACATGTCTATGATAGATAATGTGAAAGTATTCTATATATATGTTTTATTCATGCATGTTAGAGTTACAAGGGTAATGAGAATAAATGGGTGATTGTTGTCTACCTAGTATCAATTCATTCTTTTTCATAGAGTTGGTCTGCATTTTTTCTTTTTTTTAAGAAGTCTACCCCTTTTTTCATACAATTGAATCACCTGGAAAACCACAGCATAAAGCTGAAGTCCACCTAAAAGATCCTAGAGGCTGTCTGAATGGGTAAGTAGGGACAATGGGCACCTGTGTTTTTAATCACTTTTCCCCCAAAATGTAGAAACAAACCATCTGCCACATCTGTGAGATCTCTGACTTGAGGATGAGAAGGGGGATTTTTTTAAAAAAAAACTTTCTGCGGATCTGCCTGCCTCTGCCTCCTGAGTGCTGGGATTAAAGGCGCCACCACCGCCCACCTGGTCTACAAGAGCTAGTTCCAGGACAGGAACCAAAAGCTATGGAGAAACCCTGTCTCAAAAATTCAAAAAAAAAAAAAAAAAACTTTCTGGGGGTAAATTGAATGCAGAGAGCTCAATACTTATCTAAATTGGAATTTCATGTCCATTTGTAGGGATCATTATCAAAATGCTTTTATGACTCGGGGAACAAAAAGTAAAAGCAGTAATATAGATGAAAAATGATGTTAGCTGAGGGTAAACCTAAGTCCTTCCTCAGAAGAAAAGTCGCCTGGTTTCAGACTGTTTAATATGGCAGTCATTTTAGACCTGTCACTTTTGACTACTTTAAGTAAGTCTAAAATGGAACTGGAAAGTTTCTTAATTTAACATTGAATCTTACTACTTAAAGCTTCCAAATATATTTACAAAACTTTGTACATGTTTTGTTTGAAATGTGAAGTTACTTTCTTCGCTGCAATCTTATGAAATACGCGTTTGTGTGTATGTTTATTAAGGGAAGCCAATGCACAATAGCTTTGTACTGACGGTACTAAAGGGCTGGAATAAGTTTCAAATATTTGAATAAATTAAATACACTTTTCTAATGAATTTCCATTGGTTCTGTTCACATTTTAAAACATGCTGCCTGGAAAATATTGATTTCTGTATGTGACTTCTTTTACAATTTCCCTGTAAGGGCCTTTGGTAGACATGAGAGACTAATTTATACAGCTTCCATCTGCATCGTTTTACCAACAGGAGGATTAAACTGCATAGCATAGCAAATTCAATCTAGAGACAAAGAAATCGGAGTGACTAGTGAAAACAGGCTTATTTCGCTGGCTGTCACATGGTTTCTTTCAGGTGTTCATCCTTCCTGTATTAATTACCTTTATAAAAATGTTTTTACTTTTATAAAAAATACTATCTTTCTCATTTTATATACCAATCCAAGTTCCCATTCCCTCCCCTCCTCCCACTCCCTACGCCTTCCCCCTTATCTCCCCTCCACCCATCCACTCCTAAGAGAGGGTAAGGCTTTCCACGGGGAGTCAACAAAATCAAGCATATTGTTTTGCAGCAGGACCAAGGCCCTCTCCACTATATCTAGGCTGAACAATGTATCAAGATTGAGGGAGCCATTATGGGGCTAGCAAGGAACCTGGCAAGAGAGAAATTCTCAGGAATCCAAAGGGATGACCCCAGCTAAAACCCTAAGCCATAGTGGAGAGGGTGCCTGAACTGGCCTTGCCCTGTAGTCGGATTGATGACTATCTTAAATGTCATTATAGAATCTACATCCAGCAAGCAGATACGAAGATCCACAGTGCAGCACTGTGCTGAGCTCCCAAAGTCCATTCAAAGAGTGGGAGAAGTGAGTGAAAAATACAAAGATGTCAAGACCATGATAAGAATACCCACTGAAACAACTTACATGATCGAATGGGAGCCTTCCAACTCCGGCATGACTGCAAGGAAACCAGCATAGGACCAAACGAGGCCCACTGAATGTGAGTGACAGCTGGAGCCGATTGTGGGGCCATTGGCAGTGAGACCAGGATTTATTCCTTCTGCTTGTGCTGGCTTTTTAAAAATGTATTAATTATCTTTAATGCTTAAAAATTTACTCTCAAAATTAGTGGTTTAGAACAGAAGATGTCCATTATTTTGTTGATTCTGTGGAACCCAGAACTGTCTTGCTAAGCATCTCTATTTCAAGATCACTTATAACACTGCCATAAAGGAATCATCTAATGCCATAGTCTCATGGGATGGTGGACTACAGGTGGAAAGACTTAGGAAGTACTGCATGGTACTGTCAGGATACGGTTTCTCACTAGTCATTGCTAGCTGGAGGCCTCTCATCCACTGATCATTTACATCTCTCCACAGAGCACCTCTCAATATACCAGCGAGTTTCCTCAGTACAGACAAGCAAGAGTACAAGACAGGACACTCACCATGGGAAACAATCTAAAGTGGTAGCACCTGACATCACCATATTCAATGCATTTGCAAAGAATTGCAGATAAATCCCATATGTAAGAAGGATGAAGGCATAAGGACTGAAAGTTTCTAGTACTGTGTTAACTTACATCACAAGAGTTCTTATTTATTATATTTCCAATATTAGAAGTTATCAATCATTTCTTAGTGCATAGATAGATAGATAGATAGATAGATCCCATACTATTGGGATATATAGTCATATACATAACTATTATCTATTTTCCTTCCGAACATTATAAGTTACTTTCAGGTTGAATATTGATGTTGATAGAAGTTGTTCTTATTAATATAAGTTACCTATTATATAATATATAATTAAATAAATTGCTTATGCAGATCTCTTTGTCAAGGAAAACTTCATTTCTGGTTACTGTTATAAAATGTCCTACAAAAGACAGGATTCTGATTGGTATCTGTGTGTGTATGGAAAACTATCTGTTGCTTGAGAACGCTGAGACATAAATGACTCACAACTTCACATTTATTATAGGTTTTTCAAAAGTCATACTGACTCTTATCTTACCTCTAACAGTATCCATCCTCTTTCCACAAGCAGTTACATTTACTGAGGTTTTTATAGCAATGTGCTCAGACTTGAAATATTCCATCCCAGAGGGAGTGGGCAGGCACACAAGACCCAGGATACAACCAATTTACACGTTCAAAAAGAAAATCATGAAACTAACTAGATATTCAGGGTCCCTTCCCTTGGTTACACAAACAGTAAATGACTGTTGGGGAAGAGACTGGCCCTCCTGCGAGGCTACTTTAAAGAGATTCTCCAAGTGGTTGAGCTTTCTGCAAGTCCTGCAGAGAGCAATAGGGTTGCAGCTTCTAGGAGAACCATCCCTCTGAAATGGGTTCTCTGGTCTTGTAGCTGCATTTCATTTGGCATGCTCACAAATCAAATTCTTGTCAACATTTCTTTAAGTAACCCCAGTAAACCTACTGATTTGCCACATTGGACTTTGTTATAATAGTTTGTTATGGGACAATGGTCTTATACCCTGTAAAGATTGGTCAGTTGTATTGCTTTAATAAAATGCTAATTGGCCAGAAGCCAGGCAGGAAGTATAGGTGGGGGCACCAGGCAGAAATTATAGGCTGGACAAGGAGAACAGGAGAATTCTCCGAAGAGGAAAGGCTAAGTCTGTAGTCATACCCTAGACGCAGAGGAAGCAAGGTGAGAATGCCTCACTGAAGGAAGGTACCAAGCCAAGTGGCTAACACAGACAAGAATTATTGGTTAATTTAAGATGTAAGAGTTAATAAAGACTGAGATAATAGGCCAACAAGTTTACGATTAATGTAGACCTCTGTGTGTCTCTTTGGCTGCAGGATTGGGCAAGACAGAAACCTCTGTTAACAATAGTTTATTTGGTTTATGATAGCTTCTTCTCTGGAGTAAATGGATCTTTATGTTGTATATTCCAGAATGGGTACCTAATTTTGGAAAGCTTTAAAATTACATTTTAATGGCTTTAATTTTTATGTATCCAAGTCTTTTTGTTGTTGTTTTATTATTTTTATTTTTTCTATGACAGGATTTTTATGTGCAATACCAGTCCTGGCTGTCCGGGACACTCACTTTGTAGACCAGGCTGACTTCGAACTCACTGAGATCTACCTGCCCCTACCTCGCAAGCATTGGGATTAAATTCATGTGCCACCTTTGCCCAGTCTTTTTTTTTTTTTTTTTTGCCATGGGTGTTTTCATCAACCCCCCCCCCCCCCATGAGGGCTCAAGTAATTATGCTGAAGATGCAGTAGAAAGATTGTCAAAGCCAGAGGGGATGGAAGACATCAAGGAAACAGTGCCTTCCAGACACAACACAACTCATAGAGACTATCTATGGCCGCTTGTGCAAGACTTGTTTAGATTCAAGCCACAGGGTGCATCACTCCTAGTAGTAGGGTGTAGACAGAGCTGCCATCACTAATCATAAGCTATTGAAAACTACTATCAAAGGAAAATGTAGTTTTCTCCAAACGAATGTCTTTTGTATATAAACTGTATGTAAGAATAGACCTTTTGCCTAGCAGCATATGTAAAGACAATACTAACTCAAAGAATTTTTGAAGATTCTTTTTCTAATACTGCATTGTTTGAGCATTATTTTCAATTTTACTGGTCTTTTACTTGTATATTATGGTTTCCAATATTTTGTTTCTATAGAATTTGTTTGTGTGTTTCTTATGACTTTTCTTTGTGATTGTTGATCTGTTTTATTGTTGTTTGTTTTATTTACCTGATTGTTTTCTTAAAAAGAGGGAAAGACAGTGTAGAGTTAGTATCATAAGGAGTTAGGAAGGATCTGAGAGGCAAAGAGAAGGAAAATCCTGGTCAAAATATGTTGTATGAAACAAAACTTATTTTCAATATAAAATAAAGACAATAAAGACAAACATATTTAAGAGGAGTAATGTGCAGTAATTGCATTTAGTCGATACGTAAAAGTACCAGATTATTTGCTTTTTCTCAAATCTATGATTAGAGGTAAATGAGAAAACCAGCCTCAGATCATATGGTATTGATCAATGTGTTCTTTAGCAAAACTAGGAAAATTTGATATAACTTACTATCTGTTTTGCCTAGGAAATATAATCGGATAGTCAGCAGGAAATCTAAATCGTAGTTTCACTTAAGTAATGAGACTCAGCAGGATATGGTATTGTTACATTAAATACCCTGAAGTGACTTAATGTGATTACAATGTCCTTGCTTTAAAAGAACCTAATGTGGCATGCACAGGTAATGAATTATTATCAGTATTAATGCCTAAAATCACATTTTGTATTTTCTGTTTTACCACATATGAGTATAATATTTTAAATACATCTACTGAAAACATGGCCATGTTCTTTTACCATTTAATAATTTACACAGTTAGAAATGTTTTACTTTTCATGGAATTATTAAGCTTTAATATTGTGTTTATTCTCTCATGGTATTACCTTGAATTATTTCCCAATTACATCTCTACATAATAATCAAATGTGATACATGTTGTAATTATAGCACCTGAGTGTTTGATCATTTTTAGTTTAAAAGGAAGTAAGCATGATGATTTATTAAATCTTGGGAAGTCAGAGAAGTTGAACTGTACTGTCATGAGAACAAAGACAGCCATATCCTAAAATTTAAAAACAGATGTCTTCAAAGAGTTTATGGCAATGGAAAAACATATTTAGAACAATACCTCTAATATAAGGCTAATATTTTAAGCTCCACAGCAGAATAAATCTAGAGTATACATATGGAGGTTGTACACATGGAGAAATCATATTTGAACAAAAAACAAAATTCTTAAATGATGCTATAGTTTCAATAAACTTTGAAGGATAGGAAACTTTCTACAATCAAAAAGAAGATCCACTGTTGAATGAAATTGTGTCTTCTGGATACAAAGGAGAGCTAAACTCTCATCAACTATGTTTGTGTGTACAAGTCCTGCATACAAAACGTCCATATTCATAGCATAAGTATGAAGAGGTTCACCAAGCTTGACCCTTAACTAAGGAGATATTTACAGTTGATGTCTTGTAGAGGAAAAGACAAAATGAAATTTATGCCCTGATAATACTGTAGCATGCATGGGCAGCTCAAATATGGCAGTTCTGTTGAACTTGTCCATGTTGGGATTCACAATCTAGGTTGAAGAGGGTGACTTATCATGTCCCTTCCTCAGTTCTAGAGGAAAGATTCAACTTTATTTAAGGGTATGGTTCCCAATACGTTACCTGTTGGTTTTATTTAAGTTGCTCTATTACCAATAAAAGACTCAGGTGTCAGATATTGGAGTGGAACCTGATAGAAGAAAAAAGTGGTGGAGGAGTGACCCACTAAATTTTCTAGTTTTACTGGAGACCCAACAAGAGCACCTGTCTAAGGGTCACAGACCAAAAAGACAGTGAGTCTTTAAGTCCTTCCCTAGCCCTTCCTGTTTTTCTCTCTATCTCCCTGGGACCTCTGTACTCTTTATGGCTGATTCTTGTCAACTAGTTGCCAAGATATTACCAATAATCCAAAGATATTACCAATGATCACAGTGTGATCTGATATCCTGCCATAGTCACCCGGGTTAGTTTGGATGACCACACACCCATGAATATGTAAGTAGCACAAATTTAATTCAGTAGTTTATTAAAAAGGAGGACATGAAGTTGGGAGAGTGTAGGGAGGTGGAGTATGGGCCAGGGAGAATATAGGAGGAATGGGAGGTGAATGGAACCAAGATATATTGTATGAATATATAAAAATCTCAAAACATATATTGAAGCACTATATTAAAATGTGTTATGTTTAAATGTTAGTATCTTTCCTTCATATGCATATGTTCTGTTTCATTTTGTTTTCATTTTTTTCTAGTTTGTAGTTTATAAATGCATGTATCTATACTGGCATTTGTTTCTAAAATAAGGCAGGGTAATGCATATTTATACAATTTCTCACATATTTTAGTTGTGTCCATGGCATTTGGTAATAAAATTCTTTCATTTATTAGGAAAAGAAGGATACAATATTCTATGCTGTATGTATTTGATAAACTAGAAGATGTCCACTCATTTTTACAAAAATATGTTTGTGATATCCACAATCTTAGTTTCAAGGGAAATGAATAAGAAAAGAAGTAATATAGCACTGTGGTATGAACCAAACCAAAAGAATAAGGACCCCCCCCAAAAAAAACAATGTTTTTATGACATTTGTAAATCCCTTCGAGTATAGTCTGGAAAGGAAGAAGAATGTACAAACATCAAGGTATGAGTATGAACAGATAAAATAGAGTGAGGTTGAAAGTATTGATGTGTGATATTGTGCTCTCCATCAGAAGCAGAAAGTGGTGAATTTCAAGGATCTGATGAAACGGTATCCTAAAAGAAGCACAATCCATGGTTCTTTTATTTCAGGGGAAAAAGGTTCAAACTAGTGAAATTCCAGAAGCCTGTCCAAGGTGGGAAGTTGAGTTTGAAAGACGGCCCCATGACACTCTTCCTTCACATGAATAAGTGATAAAGTCACCTACAGAGTGCAGCTGTTGGTCTTGTTACAATCAGAATTTAAGGAAAGTTCAGAAGATGCCAATCTGCCTTTCAGAGGTAACGGGCTTTTGTGAGACATGATCAGAAAAATTCCCAAGGTTTCAAAGCCACTGGACCCAATCAAAGCAAAGTGGCATAAGTCTGTTAAAAAGACAGGGTTTATTACTGTTTTATTTACTTTCTTTTTTTTTTTCCTTTGAAATAAAATTCTAGTAACTGCTTTGTTACAAAGTCTTAATGAGTTGGAGATTTTCCAAGTCCTGCTTCAAAAGCCACCACGCTATGAGGATACCCTTCACTATCATGAAACAAGACTAAAAATATCAGGCATAGTGTTTTGTTTGATAAGACAGTAAACTTTTGTTATTGTTTAGAGTGGCATCCTATTTATAAGTATGTTCTTTACATACAAAATTATACTTAGATTTACTGTATAATTGATTTATTTTCATTTCATGATATTTATATTTCATTATAATTATTCTTTCCTTAAAATAAATTCAAGGAATTGAATTTGGCTCAAGTTAATGATTACTTATAATCATATTTTGATAAATCATTAAATACACTGTTTGTATGATAGTTAAGGTTATCATTCATTTCATTGTGCTATGGTTGGAAGAAAATAAATTTCAAAACACATAAGATTTACTTCAATGTTTTCTTCACCAAACTTAATTTCTTCCACATTATCAAGGAAGCACTGAAATTTCTAAAGTGGTGGGTAGGTTTTATTTCTGCTTAAAGATACGTCTACATTTAAACGACTATTAATTTCACTGATGCAAATCACAGAGCCCACATGATTAGTTCAACTCCCCTCATTTTTTTATGCACACAACTGTCTAGGAGTCTTGCAGGATTTCCTGACTGATGTGTATAGCAACTTGTACCCTAAAGTTACAGACTCTTTAATATTGCCCAGATACACTCCCAGTTTCTCACACTAACCAGTTCCCAGAAAATGGGTTTTAGTTAGAGATTCTCTGATGCTTTGGCGGCGTCAGACATTTCCTTGAAAGTCAATATATAGTCAGTGCCCTTGATATGCCATCCCATTCAGTTATTATTGGTCACTATTTTGCTCTAAGACAGATTCCAGTTTGTTAACACATTATTGCATAGGCATTTCCTTCAATTTTGTCTATGCCAAATATGCTATTATCACATTTGAGATGCCTAATGTTACAAATCATGCCAGATTCATTCCACGAAGGCAGAGACAGTTGTATCTGATATCCCTGGCTCTACTCAGCAAGTTTTTTGCCTACTCCGTCACATTACTTGTACTGGCCACCATCCTTCGTCCTTCGTTTATCCTAGGATTCAAAAGTGTTACACAACCACTAGTTGTTCAAGTTATTTATTTACATCTGCATTACCAATACAAAATCTCTTTTGTATATGTTGAAGTTAAACATGTTCACAAATATAGCATGGTGTGGTCATATCTAAAGCATGTCAAGTACAGTCATTATGAAGTCAGTGATGGCTTTCGTTTTTGACCGACTGCGTTTTTGCTTGAATCTATTATTGTTTAGCCACAGTGGATTTACTCCTAGGAATTGCATAGCTCCTAAATGCTGAATTTATGTCAGTCACTTGTGCTGTATCCATCAAAGTTTACCAAAAGAGCTTTTGGTAAATACCTCTCTAAGTAACTGAGTATAGAATGTGCATGCTGCAATTTATCTCCCAGCAGTTGCTTGACTGTTATGCAAATAGATCTGTGAAACTAGAACCCATGGGTGGAAAATATTAAACAATTTTCTTTGCCAACTTTATCAGAGTCTCAGCTTTACTTCATGCGTGAAACAATGATGTATCAAATTGCATTTAAAAATCTCAGCTCTTTAAACGTAGGAAACAAGCCTACGTTTAAAGAGCTATTTCTGCTTTTGTTTTCACATTAAATTTTGGCATCTACTCTTCCTGGAAATGGCATATATAGTTTCTCCTTATGTACATTGGCTAGAGTTGAAACATTATCCCATATTTCTATAATATACTCAGGGAATGGTAGTTCATATTCTGAGTAGACATATAGTCAAACAAACTGAATTTCTTTTTACAAGAAGAGAATATATTAGTAGGCAAATATATTTTCTTTTTATTATGTTTTATTTATTGATTGTGTGTTGGTACATGTGTGTATGCACTCATATTCTATGACATGAATGTAGAAGTCAGAGCACAACATGTAGGAATCAATTTTCTCTTGTCATGTGTGCTTTGGGAATGAACTCAGATCTTCAGGTTTTTCAGAAAGTACCTTTATCTGTTGAGCCATCTTTCTGGACCTCACATTCTCTTTGAAAAAAAAATAAAACAACTCTATCTGCTTATTTAATCCAATGTGATTAAATAAAAAAAAATAATCATGGATATTGTACACAGATTCCAAAGAAAAAGAAATGTTGTTCACTCTCTCCCCCATTTATGGAAAGTTTATTTGCTGTAGAACAAAACTGGTAGAAAAATAAAGCCATTGGAAAGGGATTGAATAAAACTGTGAATTTTTGAAGACTGCAATCTTTAAAATCTCTGGTAACACTTCCTTTTCTCAATTGAACTTTAATAATAAAAGTGGTGCATCCCCCATCTGCTGAGGGTAAGATTGCTAATGTTTCTTGCATTAATATAGCAAAATGGGTTGGTTTTCTACAATAAGATAATCAGTTGGTGATTAAACTCATTGAAAGCATCTAATACACATGCCATGTACCAGGAGAAACAATGGGAGAGAGGTAAACATGAAATTTAAATATATAGAAAAAGAATAATTTTATATAGAATACAAATAAGCACAGTGGCAGCAGATTTTACAAATGACCTATAATGGAAACAAATGAAATACTCTAGTGAGAAACCTGCATACTTCTACGATGCATATGGTGAGTGAGAAGTCTCTTTGTGTATACTCATATAGGGAAAATCTGGATAATAGAAAACATGTGTCACGGATCTTCATGACACACAGTTGGGAATTTATAGGTAATATATGGCATTTATGGTGCTGAAAGACTGCCATCTCAGCTGTCAGTAAGACAAGTTCTCCCCAGTAAAGTGGGAGCATGGGGACCTTGGAGGAGGGTTGAAGGGGAGAGGGGAGAGGCAGGGAAAGGAGCAGAGAAAAATTTAGAGCTCAATAAAAATCAACAAAAATAACCAATAGCCTTACCCATAAGGTGGTATATTTGTTATGAATATTAATAAAAAGCAGCTTTAGCCAGAGAACAATACACTAATCTTGAAGAGTTTTACTTCTACAAGTGTGAATTATTTAATTGTTAATTGAAGAAAGCAGGAAAGATGCTAGAAAGGATCTAGAAGGTCAGAAGCAAGATTTGAGCACCAGAAGGGTTCAGAAGAGGGGCAATTCACCAGTGGGCTTGGAAGTATTTCATATTTCACAAACCAGGCCTGCAGAATATGGAATATCACTGGGAATACACTGTATTGTGTCTGATTTGTAGATGAAATAACAGTTTAAGAACCAGGAGAAGTGAATAGGAAGGTGAGGTAAAGAGTACGACATACAAAGCAGAAGCTATATTTCTAAAACACTGAAGCTTTATAATCTGTGAATAAGAGAATTCTCATTACTGCTTTAATGGAAAAGAGTTTTGATGTTTTAAAAGGTTGTCAATCGACAGTGTTCTTAAGGAAATAGGAGAGAGGTAAGATTGGTAGGTATGTGCTGTAGGAATTCCTACCAGCTATAGCCTTTAAGTTACCCGCCCACTTGGGTGTGGCCTCTTATACCATAAATGTCACATAAAGCATGCCTTTGGCCTCTTTGCCGGCTGCGGGAATTGGTTGCTCTTCCCTGTTCCAGCAGAGGATTGTGATCTGTGAGTCTACACCTAAATAAATAAGCCTCTATTATACTCAATTCTGAGCTAGTGTGGGATTTCTTTTAAGCTTCCTTCTTCAGATATGAGATCACTTCAGAAGTTGAAACTAAATTATGTTGGTATTGAAAATAGGCAGAACAGGTATGATGGCATTCATGGTTGGGGAAAAAAACTGATACAGGAAACTATTTGGAAGATAAAACACATTGGAACTTGCTACTGCTATTGTATTCTTTGAGTAATGAGAGAGGAAAACATAATTTAAGATAGTGTCTTCCATTTTCTTCTTAGTTTATGAAGCTCCTTATTTTAAAAAAAAATTCTTTTTGACTCAGGTAATTTCCAGTCATGCATCCCAATCCCATTCACCTACTAGTCCCTTCAAATCCAACCCTCCCCTCACCCCTGCAGCCTGCCTAAGAGGAAACAAAAGGAAATAATAAAATTTAAATTAAAATAAGTAAAAATTCAAATAAGAATATTAATTAAAAGACAGAAACAACCAAAAATCAAAACCAACTCCTCTGCTCCATCTTTCCGAGCTCTTTATCACCTCTTTATTCATCTTAGTGGCATTGGGAGATATTGTGTATCATTCAACACATATTTTTGTTCACACAGCTCCACCTGCAAATGTTCATTGTTCAATGTGCTGTTTGTCAAGTTCAAGGCTTCTGACTTCTGGTATAACAACAATACTGGACTATAATTGATAGTTCTCCAGATATATACAGTTGTTGCTCCAGTCATGGAGATCCTATGACTATATTTCCCCATGACCAGTTCCTTCAAATACTCCAGTAGGTGACCGATGGAATAGATGTTAGGGAGCCCCAACTGAAAGCCCTGGATTTATGCCTGGGTGATAGTTGAGCTGCTCAGTCCTGACTGCTTGTGCCACTGCCATCAGGTGAGGGGCAGAACCAGCTCTGCCCTGCAGGTTCTGAGGCAGTAGGACCAGCCCTCCCAAGTGCAGGGGCCCAGCCCAATTCTCCTTTTCCGGGTAGAGTCAGCTTTCCTGTGCTCAGGACTTTGGGATCTGTTAACCCAAGACCAGTTCTCTGGTGAAAGGATAAGGCCAGCTCTTCCAGGACTTCTGAGTGGCAGGGCCAACTTGGCATGGCCCTTGAACTTCGGTTCAATATATGGTTTACGTGGGCCCTGTGGTTACATGGGCTAGTATGCTAAGTTCTTAAGTGACTAAATGTTTAGCTTATTTTTTTTATTCATTGATTTGATTGAACTATACATTTTCCTCTTTTCCGCTCCCTTCCTCTCCACTCCGCTTCAACCTTCTCCCATGGTCTCCATCCCCCCAATTTACTCAGGAGATCATGTTTTTCTACTTCCCATGTAGATTAGATGGATGAATGTCTCTCTTAGGGTCCTCATTGTTGTCTGTGTTCTCTGGGATTGTGAACTGTAGGCTTGTTTTCTTTGGTTTATGTCTAAAAGCCACTTATGAGGGAATACATATGATAGTTGTCTTCTGGGTCTGGGTTACCTCATTCAATATGTTTTGCTTTTTAATACTTGCTTTTTCAAAAGACCACACAAATTTTCCACTATACAGCTACATAGATGAAAACAATTGATATAAATAATTAATAAAATTTTATTACATATTTTGAAATAAAATACTGTATATAATTAAACACTATGCATTTTAATGCAGGAAACAATGGCTCATAATTGTATTGTAAATTTTATTTGGTCTTAACAATAAGAACCTGGAGTCAGCTATTAGGGGGAGAAAACTGAAAGATCAGAGAAGCAGAGAAGCCAGCCAAAGTTCTTATTTCTATCAACCGGGCAAGATCCAGTCTCTGTAAACCTTCAGATTGAATGCTACCTCTATTAAACCTCACACTGAATCCGGAGTTCCTGTATCCTCCTGCATTATTGTCCTTTCTCCATCCAGCTATATCACATCCAGTCTCTACACCTCCCTAGTGTTGGGATTAAAGGTGTGAGCAACCACTGCTTGGCTCTGTTTCTCTTTTAGATTGATTCAATCTTGTGTGGCCCAAGTTGGGCTTGAATTGGAAAAGACCTGTCTGCTGCCTCTACTTCCCAAGTGCTGGAATTAAAGTGTGTGCCAGCACTACCTGGCTTTTATGGCTATCAAATGGCTAGCTCCACACTCTGATCTTCAGGCTAGCTTTATTTGTTAGAACTTAGGAAACTGCAACAGAAGCATTTTGTAACGCTGAATTTTCTGGGTGTTCTGCTCTCATAGGAGATTTTCAGGGGGTCTTCCTCAATCAGGCCTAATTTTTCTTAACCCAGAATAAACCCAAAACCTCCCATTTCCTGTGGAAACAAAAGTATAACCAATGGAATTGAATCGAAGATCCAGATGTCATTCTACACACCCATGAACACCTGATTTTTGATAAAGAAGCAAAAAATATATACTAGAAAAAAGAAAACATATTCAACAAATGTTGCTGGCATACCTGGATATCAGCATGTATAAAAGTGAAAATATATCCATATCTATCGCCATACACAATACTCTAGTCCAAATGGATCATAGACCTCAACATAAAACCAGCCATACTGAACCTCATAGAAGAGAAAATAGAAAGTACATTTGAACACATTGTCACAGGAGATCACTTCCTAAATGTAACTATAGTAGCATAGACACTGGCAGCAATAATTAATAAAAGAGACCTCCTGAAACTGAGAAGCTTCTGTAAAGCAAAGGACATCATCAACAAGACAAGATGACAGGCTACAGATCTGGAAGCCGTTTCTTAAAGGCGCACTTCCTGTTTGTTGCAAGCAAACCTAACTCACCCAAGAAAAAGTGATTACTTAGAAACCAATTTTGACTTAATACATGGAGAATGGAATCAAGTTTCTCCATTCAAAATTGGTGTGGATGCCCAGATTATTCTCTCAAATTTTTCTCAAGAGGACAGAAAATTATTCATTGTACCGGTTTCTTTTCTCATTGCTGTGTGCAAGAATTGGATAAGGAGGGAGGAAGGATATATTCTATCTTATCTATTGAGGGGATCAATCCATCATGACAAAGTTAGCCAATCAGCAGGAGTGCGGCCCCAGCTGATTACATTGCATGTGAAGTCAGGAAACAGAGACAAATAGAAATCGCGGCCAGACTCTAAAACCCCAAGCCCTGGCTCCAGCACAAGGCTTCATCGGAAGCCAAGCAGTCAAGCACATGAGAATACGGGAAGCGTTCTATGATCAAATGACAACACTCACCAAATGAGAGATGCTGTGGGCAGAGTGATAAACGAAGTTCATCCACGCGAGCAGAGAAAGAGCATGGGGATTCCTAGGTTAAAGGCTAATGATTCTGCATTTCACCTGAAGGGCATTAGGCTTTAAACTTCCCGCTCCTCTATCCACAGATGGAACAATGGGACTTCGTTTTGTTGTTTTTAATCATCTGGCTAAATATTGTCACAAGAAAGGGGAAATTTTGAGTGGAGTGAAGCCCTTTCTTGTAAATAAGTTGTTAGGTTGGGTATAAACATCTACTGTAGTATAGTTTTCTAAATTCCTGATCAATAAACTGTAACAAAAAAAAAATCAACTCACAAATATGCAACCAATTACAATATGCTGCATTGCAGAACATGAAAGCATAATGAGTGGAAAGTGGAAGGTAAAGAAAACCCAAAACAGTAGGATATTTTCAGATTAAAATATATCACATTTTAAATTTTGAGTTTCTTTAGGATTTTTTTGTACAGTTAGGAACAGCTCTTTCTTGTATGTATGTCTGTATGTGTGCATGTGTGTGTATTCACAATTAAAAAGAGGCAATGAGCTTCATACAAAGCAAGGGAAAGGCAGCATAGGAGAAAATGAGGGACAAAAGGAAAGGGTGACAAATAATGTAATTATATTTCAAATAATAAAGATTATCATAAAAAAATAATTCCTTAGCGCAACTTAGTAACACAACTGAAATCACAATTACTTTGGAGACTGAGGAAAGAAGACCATAAATTCAAGTTCATCCTGGACAAGTTATTTTATCTCAAATAAAAATGAAAAATCGACTGGATGTGGCTCATGCCTATAATCCTAGTATTTGAGATTAGCCAAAGATTTACCAGGAAAAGAGTGTGATCCTTTAATAACACTTCTTTCTCTCATATTACTCTAATTATAGACCACTATTTGTTTGTATATGTTTAAACATATGTGTCTTCACACATACCTATATCTATGAATTTTCCAGCTTTATTTGGTACAAGTCGTGAGCTAACATTATCTTAGAACCTGTTTTCTAGGCAACACTTCTTCATTGTTTCTATTTGTGTAGATATTATAAATGTATTAATCATTATTCCTATTTTATATAAGATGTTCTTTTAAATTTGACATAACTATGAGAAAACGGTAGCACAGTATGGTTTATAAAACTTTAAATACCATTCTATTTAGCCTGTATTTATATGAGACTACTGAATGAAATAATATGAACTGTGCTGATATCTATTCATGTTTTAAACATGATATCAGCGGAATTTGCAATAATTTCAAAATACAATGTGCATGCAAGAAACCTAAGTGCATATCAGTAGAGGGTATTTGTGTGTCTGTACTCCAACTTACAAATGTGTGTGTACGTTTCTTTGAGAATAAAATGATTGATATGTCACAATTTCTCAGTCTTCACCTTCACTTACTCTAAAAGACAATCTTCCATTATCAACGTTTTCAGTTATAACACATACACCTTATTCCTTCTGCTTTAAAAATATTCTTTATACAAAGATTTTACAATTACCCTGAAATACAGAGGATAGACCCCTCTGGTGTGAAGGCAGGCACATATTTGGGTTGTAAAGGTAACAGCAGTGAGGGGCATCCTCAGAGTTTAAAGATGTCTTTTCTCAGTGACTCTCAGTTTCATAAATCAAGAGATGTTCCTCTTTCTCTATGAGGTATTTGTTTGCATTCTGCTGGGAGGATCTGTTCTAACAGAACAGGATGGACAAATTTTCTGGAGACTCTCTTCCAGGTCATGGTTTCTTAAATCAGGATCTCTCTTCTGTAACCAGTTCTCCCTGAATGCTTTCGTTTTTCCTGTCTTTACCTGTTGGAATCATCTTATTGCAAAGGCAATGAGAAATGACACAAAACACTGCCCTGCAGAATCGTTTTGTTGTGAATAATAAGATTTGTTTCTTACCCAGACAACCAATGTCTTTCTACTTTGCTAAACTGAAATGAAAATAGGCTAACACTCATTTTTGCAAACAGTGAAACTCAGATTCTTTTCTTTCTGATTTGATATCTAAATACAGTACTAATGGTGGGACTGTAAATAATTTCACACACTAAGAGTATTTACTTCCTGTTCTTTGGGTTACCTTTTGATGGGTTTCTCTCATGTTTATTCGTGTGTGTGTGGTATGCATATGGCTATGTATATGTGTATGAGGATGGTGGCTATGTGAGTGGATACATAAATATGTATGGGTATGATTGTGCCTATGAATGTATGTGCAAAATGGTGCGTTTATAATTGTGTGTGTGGAGGCAAGAGGTCGAAATTCCTTAGCCATTCTCACTTTGTTTTCTCAAGCAGGATCTCTCCCTGAACCTAGAGTTCATAGACTCAGTTAGAGTGGCTGTTTAATGTGCTCTAGAGATCTTTTTCTCCTTGGACCCAGCTCTATAGTCCAGTCACATGCACTTGATGTTATATGTGAATCCTGGGGATCCAAACTCAGTTCCTCATTGTTGGGCAGGAAGCACATGAACAACATAGCCTTTTTCTTAAATTATTTAAGACGTGTTTGGATTATTAATTAGTTCATATCATAATTTAAAAGGCCATGCATACTTTTTTATTTGTTTTTTTCTCCAACTTATTTATCTTTATAGAAAAACAGTGTATAATAAAATTTCCATAGCTACATGGTATACAGTTATTAACTTTGTTTGGTCATCATCTAGTTTCCAATTTTTTTCATTCACCAATTACAAACTTCAATAATCTCCTACTAATATTATTACTATTATTCACAGTTCTCAGTGGTTTCTTTGAAAAATTAATCTTTAATAAATTTACAGTGAATTTTTGTTATGGACTTACCATAAGAATTTAACTAAAAGTCACCAAATATGTTGATAGTTTCAAGAACATTTGTTTACAATTTTCAAACTTATATTTTTGGTTGTGAGCCTAGCCTCTAACAGCTGAGCCATCTCTCCAGACCAAAAACACTGATGACAGCTTATGTTGGAGAGACTATAGAGTAAGGGGAACACTTCTCCACTGTTGGTGGGAGTCGAAATTTATACAGTTACTTTGGAAATCAGTAATGCGATTTCTCAGAAAACTGGAAATCAGTTTACCTCAAAACCAAGCAATGCCACTTTTGGGTATATACCCAAAGGATGCTCAATTATGCTACAAGAACACTTGCTCAGCTATGTTCGTAGCAGCATTATTCATAATAGACAGTACCTTGAAACAACCTAGATGCCCCTCAATGGAAGAAGGGATAAAGAAAATGAGGTATATTTACACAATGGAGCATTACTCAGCAGTAAAAAACAATGACATCATAAAATTTGCAGGAAAACGAATGACGCTAGAAAAAGTCATTCTGAGTGAGGTAACTCAGACTCAGGCAAACACATTATGTGCTCACTCATAAAAGGACATTAGATGTAAAGCACATTTTAATAAAGATACAGTCTTTAGCCCAAGAGATGCTAGGTATCAAGGAAGACCCTAAGAGAGACAGGCATGGATTGCCCTAGAAAGGGTAAATATAAAATCTCCCAGATAAATTAAGGGTGAGGAGATGAGGGATAAGAACATGAGGGAACAGGATAATTTAGTTCTGAGAGGGACAAAGAGGGCAAGCAATTAAAAAGGCATCATGAGAGAGGGACCCAATATAGAGTTAGGGAGAAACCTGGTGCTAGGGAATTTCTCAAGAATCCACAAGGATGACCCCAGCTAAGACTCCTAGCAATAATGTAGAGAGTGCTTGAACTGACCTTCTCATGCAACCAGATTGATGACTATGCTAATTGTCATTATAGAACTTCATCCAGTAACCAATGGACACAAAAGCAGCAATCAACAGTCAACGACTAGCCCTAGCTCCTGGAGGCAAGTCAAAGTGGGAGGAGGGATTATATGAGCAAGTAGGGAAAGATCACGATGGGGAAACCCACAGAGACAGTTGACCCAAGCTAGTAGGAGTTCATGGACCTGGACTGACAGCTGGGGAGCATACATGGGACCACTGAATGTAGGTGACAGTTGTATGGCTTGGTCTATCTTTGGTACTCTGGAAAGTGGTATCGCTAGTGTATGAACTGGCTTTTTGGAGTCCATTCCCTATGGTGGGATACCATGTTCAGACTTAATGCAGTGGGGGAGGGCATTATGCCTGTCTCCACTCTATGTGCTAGGCTTAGTTGATTATCCATGGGAGCCCTTATCTTCTCTGAGGAGTGGATAGGGCTGGAGGAATGTGGGGGAAAGTAGGAGGAGGGGAGAGAGGGGAAACTATGGTTAGTATGTAAAATAATTTTAAAAGAATGTAAAAATTGAATAAAAATTTTCAAACTTAATTGGCTTTTGATGTTTTGTGATTTTAACATATGTAAATCTAACCTGCTCATTCTGTTCAATGTTCCTTGTATGTATGTTCTCATAGTTAAAAGCCATAGTTATTGACTTTTATTTGTTCTGTCACTTATTATAACATCAAAGTTCCCTGTTGTTAAAGTATGGGGGTCTGTGACCTTTGCTGCTGCCAGATACCATTTGGAAGTCCACGATCTGTGTTTCTGCTAATTGTGAAAGGCAGGGAAACTATTTTTGCAGTGCTATCAGTGACTACAGACTCACAGTGGAGAAAGGGGGACATAGGAGGCATCAGTAACAACTTCTACCTTTACCCCACCCCCTAAAAGAAGTAACAGCCTAATCAGGAAACAATCCAAGAGAACTCTCTCTGTGTATGGCTGAAACCTTCTAGGATTTTATCTGTCCACTTTGGCATGTTGATCAGCGCCATCCTTGTAGAGCTCACTTTGGGAAAGTCAAGCTGGTGAAACTGTAACAATGTATGATGCTTCTGACACTACTAGGGGACACAGTCTAACAGCAAAGTTGGAAATACCTGACTGTCTCTTAAAATCTCTCAGCCCACTTTTCAACAGGGTTCCCTGAACCTTAGTTATGGACAGGTTTTGTAAACATATCTACTGACACTGGGCTACACTACAGTAAATTATGATTAATTATGGCTTTTAACTATGAAAACATACATACAAGTAACATTAAACAGAATGAGCAGGTTATATTTGCATATGTTAAAAACACAAGTATATATGTACATATATACACATATAAATTATTTTACAAAATATATATACAAAAAATATATACAAAAACATACACACATATACATGTGTGTAGGCATGTACTAAGAATTAGTGAAAAAAGAGCCAAGGCATTTAAAGGATATTAGAGAGGGATATATGGGAGGGTTTGGAGGGAGATAAGAGAATGGAGAAATGTTATTATAGTCTCAATATTAAAATTAAAAATTTCTTCATGAATATATATGATTCGCCCTACTCTTAAAAATTTACTTGTTGGAGCAGTCATGAAACATGACCTTGGATATTGTTTAACATAAAAAGGAAACAATATCTATGCCAACAGAAAAATTGCTTTACAAGGATGAAGAGAATATCTTTAAGAAAAATCTCAAAGGCTGGTCTTTTGCAATGTTAACACAAAAGATGGCCTTTCTCTAATACATAAGGGTTCCTTCTGAGCTATGCTTGAGTGTAGTAATTAGAGAGCTGACTCAGACTGTGGGTAAAAGTGCAGAGAATTTATATCCCTGACAATTCCTGAGAACAAGTCTATAGGACCTAAAGAGGCTTTAGGATTGATGGATTGCCTGAGGACTTTCAAAGGAGTAATAGCTAATCTAATAACATACCAAAATTTTCTTGGAAAACTTCAGGAGTAGAAAAAAGCATAGAAAGATTTTGAAAATATATAGAGGAAACTACTAAATGAAAAATCATCACTCAAGGTCTCTGTGACATCACTCTTTTGGAGTACACTTTTCAGGATCCTCTCCTTCTGTTACACAAAGGAAACTGCCAAAAAATGATTCTTCTTATTTTCTAGTCATTTTTTATGAAACTAGATTTTTTCATACAATATATTCTGATTACAGTTGCCCTCCCAAAGTTCCTCCATGATCACTTCAATCTTTCTTTCCATCCTAATTGACTCTAATTTTATCTCTCATTAGAAAACAATGTGAAATATAAAGAATAATAAAAAATACATAAGATAAAACAATTACAAATATTGGAATATAATAAATAAACAGGAAAAAAACAAAGGAAAAGCACAAAAAACACAAACAGATATAGAGACACAAACTTTCCAACACACTGAAATCCCATAAAATCATAACATAGAAAACCATTTTATATATATAGTTATATATATAATGTAGGTATATATGTATGAATATACATATATAAATTTATGCATATATGTATGAGCGTATGTATAAATATTACATATAAGGTAATAAAAATAAATAAAAATTAAATAATTTATAGGCACATCTTATCACGTTTATTCTACATGAACTTTTCTATTCTAATTTTAGCTTCTTTAATTAATTTGCTTTTCTTCACTGTCTCTCTTACTGAAAGGCATATTGGAATATTTTTTAAACCCAATTCATTGTATAATATTTGCAGGATTCTTTTTTTAAAATTTCGCTTGCATGAAATCTGAATGCAAGAATGTGCTCTTTAACAAACAAATTGAGCTTTTGAAAATAAAAGCACTGTTTCATTTTAGTTAACATTCAATAGGGTTGTCTTAAGAAGATAAAAAAGGGGGTAATTCTTTTAATGTCATAACTTCCTGAAATTTCTTTCTAATTAAAAAGAGTTTATTAATGTAATATCATTTTAACGAAGATATATCAGTTTGATAATGAATGGTAAACATCTTGTTTGTGTTGATATTTAGTAGCTTATTTCAATTCTAGTTTGATTTAATAATTTCTTAACATACTGAAAAGGATGTTTAGACTTGCCTAGGTAGCTTCTATCATGGGCAAGTTTCTGATATGTTTGAGCCAATGGTAAAGACAATAAATTTTACTATGGGCCAGGAACTAGGACACATAAATAAAATTGGAATTAGATCATCCTATCTGTACAAGGACCCTATCTGAAGACTTCCCAGTGCCTATCAAACCCTGGCATTCATCTTCAAAAGCTGCAAACAAGGCCAGTTCTGAACTAGGATTTTCCTTATTTCTTCAGACTTCTAATTCATATTGACTTAAAAGAAAGACTTTGTGTTTAATTCACAGAGCAGAGAGGGCTTTGAGTTATTAGGGAATTTAATGCACACAGACATAAAAGAAATTCAAAATCCAGGCTTTCCTTTCTTCAAAGTGTGAATGCTCTGTCTGGTTGTAATATAAGGAAAAGTAAGCTCCAAAGAGAAAGACCATTTCACTTTTGCTAGGTGATATAAACTTACAGTTGGAGGATCATTGTTTCTTTATTTGGAAAAATTAAACTTGGTTAGTCTTTCCTCAAAATTACTGCCAGTTGTAGATCAATTTATTGAACCACAGTTAGAAAATACATAAATTGCAAAAACAGCACAGGGACATTTTGGACATGACCTAAAATCAACAGTGGCTGCATCCCAGATATTTTGTAACTTGAAAGCAACAACAACAGCAGTCACCAAAACTGGGGGCTGATTAAAAGCTGTGGAATAATTCACAGAGTTCCGATTGCAACATCCTTCTGATGAGGACTTAGGATCACTGAAATCAAATATATATATATATATATATATATATATATATATATATTTCTTATAATGACGTGAATGGGATATTTTGGTGTGTATATAAAACATAGTTACTACAATAAGAAGTGTTAGGACGTAGGAGTTCATAAGCCTACAATAAGATCATTATTGACATCAATGTGTGACATTGCACCCTAAGAAAATACAGAATTACTTTTTTTTTCCATAATGGTATTATAATCTCTAGTAAAGCAAAAGAAACAATTATAACATGTATGTAGCTATAGAAGATTCTTAAAATCAAAACGTAACTGAAAAGAACTTTAAGAGCAATAGTTAACAATTCGTAAATTTAACTGAAAAGGAAGATGTATAAGTAATACTTTTACCTTAAGCTTATAAAACAAGACAAATAGTGAAATATCAACAAGGCTTAAAACCGTGTTTGTGTTTACTGCTAACATACATATGCACATATGTAGAGGTAGGGAGAGAGAAAGAACGACACCCTTAAGTCAGCCTTGACCTGTTACTGAAACATGAGCATTTTCTTCATGTTTTTAAGTGGAAAAGTAAACGGAAAAGCTAAGTACTTCACAATTCCTTAAGGTATTCCATAAGATTTTCAAAAGTAGCTATTCACTTATATGCATGAAAATAACAATACTCAATGGAAAAATACAAAGGCTAAAATCTGAATTTCCAAATATTTTTCATCCAACTCAATACAACAGCATGTAGTCAGGTCATTAATTGGAGCACCTAATATTCCTTATGAAATTGCCATCCAACTATGTTAAAAGTACAACGTGTATCTATTAAAGGTAGGGACCTTTAAAAGATATGAAGGGGGGCATGATGACACAAATTATGACACAAAATGAAAGAACAGAAACTAAAAACGTTTTCTTGGTACAGTAAGAAAGAGAAAAAACCTCAAACCTACAGAGCAAAGGATGCCATCGTTATATAAACAAAAGTCTTTGCTTAGTGTATTAGCTGATGATTTAGTTACGAGCTAGTTCTAGCTTACCTTTAAAAACCAGAATGGCAGGTTAGACTTCATCTGATAGAAAACTAAATATTTTATGTGTCTTTTAGAGTACACGTTTATTCCTTTCAGGATCATAGGCCTTCAAGTCCATGGCAGTGTGACTCAATATTGTATCAGTGCTTCTTGATTTAAAGTTTCTACGGAAATGAGAGACACAGTCAAACAAACCGTCAGTGCATCCTGTGACTTCCTAGTGGGAGATTAAGTTAATAGGTGCTATTTAAACGTGCATAACTATGAATGATATTACATTTTAACAAGGCAAAAATATCTTGGTAAAATGCATTTGTTCATAGACAGTCTATGTTACCGAATTTATCAGTGTTTTTATATAAGTCTTTGATAGCGTCTCTTGGGGCTATCAGAGGTATGTACATATGTTTACATATGGGGTTCACTTACCCCATATGTAAACATATGTACATATGTATAAAAAAAGATTATTTTCTCATATATTACATCCAAACTGCAGTTTTCCCTCCCTCCAGGCTTCCCTCTACCACTCCCTGAGATCCAATCCTCCTCTTTTTCCATCAGAAAAGGGCAGACCTTTCTGGGATATCAACCAAACATGCCATGTCAAGTTAAAATATGCGTAGGCACATCTTGTTAAGACTGGATGAGGCAATCCAGTAGAAAGAAAAGAGTTGTTGAACAATTATAACATTGTTTTATGAATGATTTCATTGTATAAAAGTTAATTTCTCCTTTCTGAGAACGGTTTAACATTTATTATACTCATTTCCTTTTTTGATTTATTGAAATTATAGTTTTCAGTGACAACAGTCAATGCTATTGCTACTTCCGTATAAATGTAGGACATCTGATGAAAAACCTTGCAGTACAAAAGACATTTTTGTTACTGACAATACATGAGTTATTAGCCCTCAGTTTCCTCTCGCAAATTCTCAATACAGACACATTCCCCATTATACAGTCATATTTATTAATATACTTTGTTGACATGCTGGGGTATTTTTCTCGACAAATGAATTGATTTATGCCATTTATTTCCTCCACTGGAATATTTTATACTCAAATGCCTACTTATAAATTATTATTCTGCTACACAATGCCTCTTTCTTTTTCTCACCATTCATGTTTTTCTCTTTGCTCTCTCACTGCTATATTCCAACAATTAATATATTTAAAAATAGGTTGAGACCTTAACGTGACAATAGAATACATGTATTTTCTAGGAGCTAATGAGGGGCAGCATTGTGGAGCAAAAGTCCTTTCATTTAGCACTTCATTGATGTAGTTTTGGTGTTCATGGCTTGTTAATAGTAAGACTTAAATGTTTCCATATAATTTGTGCAAATTTCATTTATATCGGTTTAACCTGATACTAAAGAAACTTGATATTGACTTTTCAAATTCCACAGTTTGGTTTTGATGTTATCTCTTGAGGTTGGGCTGTTAAAAGTTCTATTACCTGGCTGAACACTGTGGGAATTAAGAGGAGAATTAACAAGGGTGGGCGAGTAGTTGGAACACTGGGATTTATGTTCTTGAAATTATTACTGAGACTCTCATCTCTTTCTCTTCTCCTTTGCTTCTAGGCCACCATAAGGCAACAGCTTCATTCCATAGCATGTCCTTCATGCCAGGCCCATGAGGTAGGTAGTCAAGCAAGTATAGACTGAGTACTATGAGATCATGTAGCAAAATAAAGGTTTTTCTCCTGGAAGTTGAGCTTTCTTGGGCTCTTCATCACAGTAGTGGGAGGCACCATAGGGGAATAACGTTATCTAATCTTCCTTATTTGCAGAAAAGAGTCCAGCAGAGTAAGATTGCTATTCCTAAAATAACAATGGAATAAGCCCAATAATTATTTTCTTATTAACAATAAATAAATAAGTTCTACCTCAACATCTCCAAGGGAAATAAATATGAATAGCACTGAAAAGAAATGCAAAGATAGATGGAAGCCATGAAATTAAAGACAATAAGACCTGAAATTATGAAGCATTTTTAATGGGTTTTGGTTATGAAAATAATTAATTGAACAGTTTGAAATACATATCATATCTTAAATCAAACTGGATTATCTTCAATAATTGATAATTTTCAAGTCCTTTACTACAGCTGGGTTTTTTATGAAAAGAAATTACTAGCATGTTCCAAAACAAAACAATAACTTCATTTCCATTTAAATTTTCAGCCTATCTGAATCTATACTTCTGAGAAGTTAAAGTTTTTTTTTTTTTGTTGTTGTTGTTTTGTTTTGTTCTTTACTTCAAGTCTTCAAGTACAGACTTCACTTTTCTCTTTGTGCCTAAGGCCAAGCATAGATTCAAGATAAGCATAGGAACCTCTGACTGTAGTAAACCGTCCATTCCTAACACAGGTATAAGGTTAGGGTTAGAAGGTTAGGATTGTTTCTTCATATTTACAGAAAATAAAATCAGTCAACAAAATCCAAAACTGAATAAAGAAACCAGCCTCTGTGAGATAAATTTCCCTCATTTACTATAGTCTTTAATGTACATCCACATATAGTCCATATAGTCTATCAGCTCTGAAAATATCATCTTCGTTGGGATGATTGGGACCACTTTCTGTGGACCTCACAGATATTAGGCATGTATATCATTGATGATACAAAATAAAGACCTATTATAATAAAATTTCTACAAGTTTAATATAATATGAGGCATTTAAGGTTAGAGCCATACAGTTTGTTAATATAAGCATTTGTCCGGTGTATGAAGAGATGGCTCAGCGAATAAGAGTATTTGCCATTCTTTCAGATGACCCCGATCTGATTCTCAGCACTCATTTCATGGCTTACAATAGTTTGTAACTCGAGTATCAGATGATATAATACACCTTTCTGGCCTTTGTGGGAATCAGGCACATATCTTGTACACAGGCATGCATGCAAAAAAAAAAAACATTCCTATATATAAAAAATAAAAAGGAATTAAAAGTTTATCAATATATTGATAATAGCAATCATGTTGTCACTAATATTTCACAGATTTCATTAATTATTTAATTAATGTTATCAATTAGTTTTTAGTGTATTTATAGCTAATAATACAAATCATGGTATTATTATTAAGAACATATCCCATGTAACCAAATAAGAACAAAAAAGAAAGAGGAGAGGGAAAAATATGAAGACAAAGAGAAATGGGAAGACAAAAAGGAGGAGGACAGGAGGAGGGAAAGGAGAAAAGAAGGAATAGGAGGAAGCGGAGCTACTCT
Organism: Microtus oregoni; assembly: GCF_018167655.1. Classification (NCBI taxonomy): domain Eukaryota; kingdom Metazoa; phylum Chordata; class Mammalia; order Rodentia; family Cricetidae; genus Microtus; species Microtus oregoni. The sequence goes on from NW_024543069.1 coordinate 9,633,014, forward strand.
ATAAGCATGGTTTTATTTATAAAATCAAGATATCATATATGACCTACTGGTTTGAAAGGAAAATCAATAGGTTTTTTTCTAGCTGCTTTTTATGAACTCCTGATGGGTCTATGCGATGTGTATGCTGTTTTCTTCATGTAGTGTAAACATGTCAGGGGCATTGCCGTCATTATCTTCAGTGCGTTGTTTCTTGGAAACTTCTACATGCCCTGTGCACTTTTAAAATGTGGAGCATTTCCAAAACCTATTTTCACTTTTCCTTCTTAACGATTACCAAGAATGTCTCCTCTTACCTCCTACGAGCCTTTCACGGTAGCTTCAATATATGTTTAAAAACATGATTTATGCATCCATATTTTGTCCTTTGCACTCCCAGTTCCCCAGGTGACTCAGAGTGAGCATTTTAAGAAGATAGAGTACATACACTTAAAGACATAGAGCACTAGGGCTTGCTGCTTTTTTGATGGCCTCCAATGACCTTGCTACTACTACCTATGTCTTCAGTGATTCCTTCATTATTTCTTGTTCAAATGAGGCTTACCAGCTCAATTTTACTTAGTAGAATGGATTAGAAATGATAAAAATTCTACTTCCAAGATTAAGTACCCAGAAAACTGTGGCTCTACTCTAAACAAAACACTGAACCTTCAGTCCCTGGGAAAAGTCAGTTTAGTTACTGACAACTTCCCAAGAGAAATTTCCAAGACAAAGAATTAGATACCAGGAGGAATGCTGAGGAAATCTCAGAGAAATAAGACCACAACAAAGTAAAATTAAAACTGATAATTTCACAGTCTCCACCTCAGCTATCTTAAGAATGAATATGAAGCAGAATATGCACAGAAATTGTTGTCGGCATTATGTGCTCTTTTATGCAACTCCTCCTCTATTTTGTTATTAACAAGATTTTTTAATGACATAAATGGGCATTTAATCAATATTTTCTATATTTGTACATGAATTTGTTTTTATTGTTATGTATATAATTTAAAAGCAATTATATTTAACATGCTTTACATATAAACTTGCATCATATTTCTAAAGTAAAACTCAGTTATGATATAGAAGGTACTGGATATAAAATCTAAAGTATTTTTGAGGTTTCTTGCATATTATCTAAGTGGATATATATTTTTATTGAATACAAACGTAGTGTTGGTATGTCTGATAAGATTTTAAGGATTTTTATGGAAAATTTATAAAGTGGACTTTTCCTTTTACAATTTTTTTGTCTCAGTAATTATTTTTTCTTTTTATATTGAAAATAGATTCTTCTCTAATACAATACAACCCAATCGCAGGCTAGCCTCCCTCTTAACTCTCATTTCTCCCCTCTGCTTTGTAAAATTTTATTTTACAAAAATCTGTTTTTAGAGATTCGTAGACATTGATAAAATCAGTTTTAGAGATAATTTAGGTTAATTGTACTTCAGCTCAATTAACACTAGTACCCAGGGTTTAATACAGGAAAGCATAATTTTATTATTGAACTTTCAAATAATACTTTTAATGGATATGAAAAACTGTTCCAGAGACTCTGTAAGCACCACATGTCTTTTCTGAAAGATCGGTTATGTTCAGAGATTCTGAGTAACTTCCAGCAATTTAATCTCCAAATTCTGTCATTTGCTGGCAGAACTGAAAATTAATACATTTTTTTATTTTTATTTTTCACTTCCTGGCTACTGATTTCCACTGAATTTCAAGAAGCCATTGGTTTGGCTTTGTTCTGTCTGTGATGCCTTCAAGGTTTTTTTTTTTTTTTTAAATAATACATTCTTTTTTTTTGTTTGTTTGTTTTCAGGTTTGTATTCTATAAAATAGCCAGTTGGAACATTAGGTGTTTTTTATATTCTACTTTCTCAATTAGTTTTATTTGATTCTTTTTGGTTTAAAAAATTAGAATAGAGCATTTCTGAGTTTCTTTCCACTCCCTTTGACTTCTTCATATACATTCTCATATTATAAGTGCACTATTTAATGCGTTCCTTCCAACTAATGAATGAATGACACTAAGTAAACAGTATTGTCTACACTATGGCTTGTAGGGAGAAAGTTGAGTCGTGAGTGAATAGGTACAGCCTTATCTGGGAATCCTAGTGCCTCATCCCCATGGGAATGGCAAACGCTTCCCTTGGAGAGGTCTCTGGTTCGTGAACAGATGTTGATAGTGAAGGAAGAAAATGTTTACTGTAGGTTGCTCCTCCTGTGTGTTATCAGCCAAAAGCCTGCACCACTACAGGGACTGCTGCTACTTAGATTGGCTAAACCTGTCTCTTTACTGTGATGTATAAAATAACCCTGCCTCTTTGTTCAACTCTCTACAGTAACTCTGCCTCCGTCCTCAAATATATATAATAAACATTCTGAGATTCTGGAATGCTGAGGTTTCTCCATCAGAGAGTCCAGTACATACTATGCCAGCATGAATACGTGTGTCTGTGTTTGCCTTTTATTGAGTCCCCTGCTGCTGCATGAGTCAGTTAACTCTTGGGACTAGTACAACCACAGGGCAAAGACTCACTTTTATATTTTTGATCCTAACGTTTTTAACAAATGCTTGTCAAGTATCTCCTACAACAGTAGTATGCAAAATTTCCCACTGTTTTAAAATAGCTTTAAATCCTATACACCAACTTCTCATTCAAGAAACCTTTTTCAAATTATTTAAAAATTTCATGGAATTTATCTCAGTTCCATACTTGTCTTAGGCTCTTTGCTTGAGGGTAATAAAAGCGGAGGTTTTCGATAGTAGACATTGAATTTGTTTGCAAAGTTAGAAAAGTTTCTCTTTTATGTAGATGTTTTGCATTTGTATATTTAGGTTAGGTATTTGCTCTACCACTGTCACACCCTATCCTCAGCCCCATTCCATCTACTTTTATAAATACATATTTTACCTTTATTCATGTGTATATGTGAGTGTAGGTGTGATATCTGAAAGAGAAAAAGGCACCTGCAGAAACGAGAGGCAACAGATTCCCTCGGAGCTCCAGGTACACGTGTAAACATCCAATGTAAGTGTCAGGAGCCACTTTTGGCTTTAAACAAGAACAGCAAACAGCTCTACCTTCTCCCCAGCACTGAAATTGACTATCACTAATACAAATAATATGTCTTTGAGACATCATTTCCCGATATTTGTGCTTTTAACTATAATTATTTTTAGTATTGAGGTCACAGGAGAATGCCACAGACCAAGTACTTTACCAGACAGAAATGATTTCCTCATGGGTCTGGAAACTGGCAGACATAACCAAGGTTAAGTCTATCAGTATTCTAAGGGCAGTTTGGCATGACAATAGCGGGATGTCTATGGTTGTTTTGTGAAGATCAAGCTGCTTAAATAACTTATACAGAAAAAACCGAAGGCATAGTTAGGCATTATAGGCATTATCCGAGCTCTTTAGTGTGTTTTCTATGGAAGGATAAGAAATTTGAAGTTGTTTTAGCCATGGTACAAGTGAAAGTAGAAGCGGGCTACATGTTAGTTCCCATTAGTCAACAAAGTGAGGATCAGTTGTGAGGGGGAGCCACTAAGATGGGGTCTTACTAGTGACAGTGGATATGTTATTCCTTCAGTATAAATGACACTCTGAAACCAGAGAATTCTCTGCCAAGCTGGATTGACCACTTCATTTTATCAGTAACTAAAAACTGGGCTTCATAGTCCTATGCCTCAACTTCCCACCTCCAAGGAAAATGGATATTAAATGTACTGATACCTGAGTTGTGGAGCACTTTTTGAATGTATACTTAGAATCATTTCTTATATTATAAGATGAACTATGTCTTCATGTCTACCTGTCCATCAAAATCTAAAAAAAACTACAATTGCTTTGTAGATGAGATACAATTTATGGTGGGAATGATATTTTGAAAAAAATAAAAACCCTTCTAATCCAAAAAAAAAAAGAATGTAATTCCAAGTACCTCAGATACAAATATATTATAAAATTTGGCCTTTAAAAAGTTAGTCATACTAAACCAAGTTCACCAAACTAGACCCTAATTTAATATGATTTGTGTCCTTACAAAAAGAGGAGAGATTGACACCATCTACAAAAGCAGATTCCTGCAAAAAAATTACTTGCTCATAAGTTTCTTCTACTTAGTATTGCAGAACATAAATTTCTTTGTTTATATAAACTGCTGGGTCTGTGGTACTTCTCAATGTTCATTACAACAAATTTACAGGGTCTCCTAGTAAATCCAAAGTTAACAGAGGAGGCAATCTTTCAAGTCCTCTTCATTACTTAAAATAAATTTCCATGAATGGCTGCCTATGAAGTAATAAGAGTGGCGGGGCTGCATTCCCAGCACCCCGGCCGCCTGCTCAGCTAGCTTATGCCCCGAAATAATTACACGGACACTGTATTCCTCCAAACACTGCCTGGCCCATTAGCCCTAGCCCTTACTGGCTAATTCTCACATATTAATTTAGCCCACCTCTAATCATCTGTATGTAGCACCCCAAGGTGCGCTTACCGGGGAGATTCCAGCCTAGTCCATCCTGGGTTGGAGCTTCATCCTGGGAGCGGGGCATGGTGTCTCTCTCTGAGGCGTCTGCTCCTGAGAGAGCTGTGGAGTCTCTGAGCTCACTTCCTCTTCCTCCCAGCATTTTGTTCTGTTTACTCCTCCCACCTATCCTCTAACCAATAAAATGGGCCAGGGCAGTTCCTTTATTAGCCAATGACCTTCCTCCATCATTTCCCCTTTTTCGGTTTAAACAAAAAAAAAAAAAAGGTTTAACTTTAACATAGCAAAATTACATATAACAAAACAGTTATCAAGTAAAAGTTACAATAATCTTTATCATAACTAAGGAAAACTATAACTATAACTAACTATTCTTAACTCCATCAAAGACTCCAGAAAGATACAATATTACCTAAGTAAACAAGAACTAAGAAACTTCAAACTCTAGAAATGACAAAGACATCTCGCTGCCTGGACAGTCACCCAAAGTTCTTTTGTACCGTTGGGGCATTCATCTTCAGCCTTCAGGCCCACGGTATCCAGCAGACATTTCCATAAAGCAGGAAAATTCAAAGTCAGTTCAGTCACTATCTGTTGTGTCCTGCAGAATGTCTCGCAGACTCTTTCATGAATCAGGAACCCCGAAAGATCATCTCACCTTTAGGCAAGTTCAGTAGTCCTCTCTCTGCGGGTTCTCTGTGTCCAGTTTATGCAATAGTCCAGGCAAGAGCAGTTTCTTGCCCAAATGGCTATCAAACTCCATAAGGTGCCTCTTCGATGCCCATCTTCCTCTTGAAGTACATTGGTGCTGCCAGGAGCAGAGTGTCTCATTGTCATGAAAAGTCCTCAGTTATTAAAACATTAAATGTCCTATTCTGTAATCTTTGAAAGACATGAAGAAATTCTATCTAAAATATATCTCTATATATGTAGAAAATCTAATTAACATGACTACAAGCTTTACTATTATCGATGATTATCCATTAACAATCTATATTTCTTAATTATACATTACATATTTAAATGAACTACACAATCACAATACCTTAATCAAAATCAGAAACACTTATATATATATAACAAAATTGACCTTAAATCTCTATCAATAAAGCAAAATCTATACTAATGCAAATTATTCATATCTATATCATATCCCCCTTTAAATGTAAAAGAACATTTATAAACATTTTTTGGGAATATGGGCGCAGTTATTTCTCTCCAAACTGCTTCCTGCTGAATGGGGGCGTCGTTAATTTGGTCTTTCATGGTATAACCTGTGTGCTAGTTTCATCTCAGTTGGCAGTTGAGCGAAGCAATTTTTTGAAGGCGTTCACACCAACCCTTCAGGAGGGCGTGGTCCATCATACCAAATCGGAATAGAAGAAATGAACAGGGTCTCATCCTCTGTGAAAACAATATAAGAAACTCCTTTCCAAAGCATCATGTCCTTAGATCCAAATTTCAAAGTCAAGGCATCAAAATATCTATGTCGGATTAGTTCAGCAGCATTTATAAATAAATATCTTTTAGCAGCTGTTGCTCCTTCCTCAGCATTCATACAATTCAAAGAGAGCATAATAGCATACAGTATCAAGATTCTCTGTGTATTTTCCATCTTTGTACAGCTTTGTTTTAACCTTTATTTTGTTTATTTTTACTTTTAACTTTTTGCTTTTTGAGACAGGTTCTCTGTATCTTTGACCTGAAGTAACTCTGTAGACCAGGCTGTCTTTGAACTCTCAGAGATCCGCCTGTCTCTGCCTCCCAGGCATTGGGATTAAAGGTGTACACTACTACACCTTGAACTCACAGAGATCTGTTTGTCTCTGCCTTCTAGACACTGGGATTGAAGGCGTGTGCTACCACACACAACAACTCTCTTCCTTTTTTTATGTTTTTTACTTTAAGAACTTCAACTTTTAGTCTGCATATATTTTTAACACACTGTAAACCATTTAAAATTTTTCTTTGTCTTTGAATCTCTCTTTACTGTATATCTCTCTTTTTCTGACCACATGAGTCTTTAATTTACCATGCAATATCAGTAGGATTAAAGGCGTGGCTTTGCCGGCTGGATCCAGCCCATTCCTTAGCTTTTCAGCCTCATGGCTGAGGTACTGGCTGTAGCCAGCAAGCGAGCTTCAGCAGCCTGTGCTTACAAACCGCACAAACCGCCTGCGTAAAAGAGTCAGAGTTTGTCCTGGCAGGACAGCCCAGAAAGCCGGCATTTTTAAATGGCGCAGCTTTTTTCCTGCTGCGGCTGAAAACCGAAAAGCATGCATTCAGCTTTTCGTCAACACCATTTAAGTGTTTCGTGGCAGGACCTCTTAATGAGCTGTAGGATTTTGCAGCTGAAGCTGAGTCAGGAAGCCTCTCTTAGATGAGGTGCTTTCTTGCCTCTAGCAGGAAGAGTAGAACCGAGAAATTGCTGCTACCAAGAAACCAGGCACAATGATTTCATTTTGTTCTATAATTATTTCCCAAGCTGTCTCAGGCTTTATGTGGAAGCAGTTGTCCACGTGGGCGCCATATGAAGTAATAAGAGTGGCGGGGCTGCATTCCCAGCACCCCGGCCGCCTGCTCAGCTAGCTTATGCCCCGAAATAATTACACGGACACTGTATTCCTCCAAACACTGCCTGGCCCATTAGCCCTAGCCCTTACTGGCTAATTCTCACATATTAATTTAGCCCACCTCTAATCATCTGTATGTAGCACCCCAAGGTGCGCTTACCGGGGAGATTCCAGCCTAGTCCATCCTGGGTTGGAGCTTCATCCTGGGAGCGGGGCATGGCGTCTCTCTCTGAGGCGTCTGCTCCTGAGAGAGCTGTGGAGTCTCTGAGCTCACTTCCTCTTCCTCCCAGCATTTTGTTCTGTTTACTCCTCCCACCTATCCTCTAACCAATAAAATGGGCCAGGGCAGTTCCTTTATTAGCCAATGACCTTCCTCCATCATGCCTATCCCTCTTCCGTGCGGCATTCTTGCTCCAAACATACCCAGCAGGTTTCAATTGCGGGACTGGATGTGGCATATGATTTGCAAGAAATGTTTCTCTTCTTGAAAACACTGCAACCATTTAACAAAGTACCATTGTTGAAACCCTGTTCTCTTAACAGGTGAGAGGCCATCTTATCACTAAGATTCACAGGTGTGAATTAACAAAGGAGAAATGGCAAACTACTTGTAAACAAGAGAAATGCATTTGTCTTGCATCTTATTCTTTGTAATGAATCGTTAAGAGAACTTTTCATTGCGCTTCTGTTTTCAAGCTTTGGTCAACACTTCAAGTAATGGTTTTGTTATTAGGCTTATATAAACATAAAAGCTTGGGTGTGCTTTTACTTCTTAAATGAGTTTGTAACCTCATCCCTATTGATGGGATATTTAGTAAAATCTTTTCAGGCTATAATAGATGATTAGTTCAAATCAGATTGCATAAAGATGATGGTTAAGTGCTCTTCCCATTGTTCAGTGGGGTTGACAATCATATTATGTGTTAAAGTAATTCATATTTCTTTCATTACAAATTAATAGACTGTGAACCCTCTAGGTAAATATAGTTAATTAAAATAGAAGCTCTTGTATTTAATAGTATAGGACTGATTTTTTTATATTATTCACAGAAAACATCCTAGAGTGAACTAGGTGCAACAGTAGTAATTCCATAGGACTTTGAAAGATGTGGAACGCATGGATCTGAAAATTTACACAGTCAATATATGTCAGTTAGTTAGCCTGAAGAGCAAAATGATAGCATTACAACAAAATTAAAGTGAGTGTAAAATAAGCTTGTGTTTTTGTACTACGGTGAAAGAATAATTTACCAGGACTGTTATAACAAAGAACTACAAATGAGGTGGCCAAAAACATAGAGGTATATCATTGGACAATTCATGTTGCTAGAAGTCTGAAATGTGGTGATCAGCAAGGTTAGTTCCTTTTGGGAGGTTCTGCAGGAATAGTTGCCTCCTCCCCCTTTCCATGCAGTTTGTCTTATCCAGCACTAGCTCATTTCAGTTTCAGAGATGCATTGCTTTGATCTCGGTCCACATCTTCATGTGGACTTCTTCATCTGTAGCTCCAGTTGGTTTCCTTTCACAAGTGATGATTAATTGGTTTAGGGATGCATCTTTGTCCTGGTCTCATCATATCTCGACTAATCGCACCTTCACATGTCATTAAAAAGTAAAGCACATTCTTTTGTTATAGATGGCCATGAATTTTGGGAAGACAATATCCAACTAATTATAATTCATCTGCTACCTTCTCAAAATTCCCATCTACTCCATCATGTGCCAGGTAGAGTCCACATCTCAGCACCTCTATGAGCCTTGCCTTGTTACAAAATCTATTCTGCCTCTAAATATAAAACCTTAGTTCATTCCAGCATCAATTCAAAATCTAAAACATCAGTTCAAACAATCCTGTATTTAACATTAAATTGTCAAAATACAGAACAGCTGCAAATCTGGGTATGACTCATCTTGGGGCAAAATTCATGTGTATATGTAACAAACAGTCCACTTCCTAAACATAATGGCAGAACTATTGTACAGTTGATAATCTCATTCTAAAAGGGACATCATGAAAGATTAAAGGGCACAGCCAAAATCAGGTTCCTGCTGCATTTCAGTGTTAACAGCGGGAAGGACCAGGGACAAATTTTCCATTCTCTGTTTTTTTTCAATATGCTGGCTCTCTAAACGAAACACACTTTGAAGATTCAGTTCCCAGTTTTTGCCTGCTTGACAGGCAGCACCGATTCAGTGACAAAACCATGTTTCTGGCACATCACAAGACTGGAGTCAGACTGTGAGATCAGCACATTGGGAGTGTGGATTCTGCTGGGGATGCCTGGAGATACTGCCTCAGATCTCTGCCTTACTGAAGCAAAAAGTCAATTTTGGTGACTACTGACAATCTTCGGTGCTCTCGGGCTTCAAGTAAACACTATATTCTAACCCTTTCATTTTGCATATTTTTCTTTCCTATGGACCTTCACCTGCTCACCTAAGGGAACCAATTATTAGATTTAAGGACTTTTTTCTGTAAAAAAATACCCTACAGCAACATAAGAATGGACGTGTTTACTTTTGGCTCACAATTGTAGGTTATAGCCCTTCATGGTGTAAATATCAAAGATGAAGGAACAGGAATCAAATTGACACAATTCGTTCACAGTTGTGAAACAGTTCCGTTCATTTTTTTCTTTCATTAAATTCAAAACTCCATCCCAGAAATAGTGCTACCTATGTGTAGGGTCTTTTCAACTCAACAAACCTATTGAATAAGCTTCACAGACATGCTCAGGTGTTTGTTTTTCAGGACAATGTAAATCTGACAAACTTGACAATATTAATCAACACAATTGTTTTCTTTTTGTTGTTACTATTTAAGAAACAATAAAAAACCACATCAGTTGTACCTGCTTCCTGTGATTCTGTGTTAGCCAAGTGAATGCTGGCAGACATTAGAAACATGACCCATGCCTCCCAGTTTAAATGATACTGTTTAAAAAAAAAAACAAGATTATGTTCTGAGACTGTGAGTGGACATGAACTTGATGGGACATCATTAAACTCAGTGTAGAGAATCTCTATGTGTTTCTAATCAATGTAGAGATACAAGATTTATTTTAGAGTCTTTGCTTAATGGAGAACACTTAGGTATGAATTAGGAAAAACACATATATGAATGTATATGTGTGTGTTAATATATAACTGTTTCCACAGAAAGTAACTAACATTTAGAGACAGAATGGCACTTTACTGAAAATCCTTTGAACTTGGAGCTCGGTCTTCATCAACTTTCAGTCAAGAAAATTGGACCAAAGACTTGCCCATAGACCACTTGGGTAGAAGGATTTTTCTCAACCGAAGCTTCCCACAAAAGACTGTAGCTTATGACAAGTTAGCATAAGATTAGCTAGCATGAAAATGAATGGGAAAATTACCTAGTAGCTAATCCTTGGAGTCAAGTCTTCAAATACTAATGGGCTTTAATCGAATCAATAAAATGTTACAACAGGTTGGAGATTTTTAAAATCATCTTTCATTTGTTTCTTTCATTTGCTCAATAATATTTGTGACTGTAAAGTTTAATCTCCTATGAAAATTTGAAAATATTTTGAAATAAATTAGTTTTTTTTGGTAAAAGTATGCTTTACTATAGTTAGTTAGTTTCTGGCTGCTCAGCCCCCCCAAAAAAACCACACAGAAACTGTATTAATTAAAATCACTGCTTGGCCTATTAGCTCTAACTTCTTATTTGCTAGCTTTTACATCTTAATTTAACCAATTTCCATGATTTTATATTTTACCATGAGGCTTGTGGTCTACCTGCAAGTTTCCAGCAGAAGCTCCGTAGCTTCTCTCTGACTCCACCCTCTTTCTCCCCTCTCTCGGAGAAGGCTTCCCCGCCTAGTTTTGCTCTACCCTATCACAGGCCCAAAACAGCTTCTTTATTAACCAATGGTATTTACAGCATACAGAGGGGGATCCCATGTCACTTGCCTAAAAATGCTTGGACAGTCAATGTAACTTAGTTGCCAAAGTGCTTCCCTGGCTTTTCCCAAGCCCTAACTTCAGTTGGCAGCACTACATAAACTTGGCATGCCAATCAATGCCCCTAATTCCAGCATTCATATTTATATTCAGCAGGAAGACCAGAAGTTCAAGCTCATCTTCAACTATATATTGACTTGGATGCTATTTTAGCTCCATCAGCTCCCTCAGTCCCTCTCTCTCTCTCTCACCATATATGTATGTGTGTATCACATATAATATATAGCATTATGTAATGTATATAAAACATATGCTTATATGCAGATTTTGTGGATGTTACATTATGCATATACATAATTATATTTTGTGTATATTTATATATATAATGTGTGCATCAGTTAAATATCTTTGTAGTCTCTTGTTTAAACTAAAAATATTTGGAAGTAAACTATTCTGTGTATTGTATTACCTGTTGTGGAATATTAAGATAATATTATATAATATTATATATACTATATATACATATATATATATATACATATATATTAGGGTAATATACATATAATGAGTCTCAAGAAAGGAAAACTCTTGAAGGCTGAGCTTTAAATCGGCACAGTTTTATGTTCTCTGCGCATGATTGCTCTTTGGCTTGTTTTCTGTTTGTTGGTTTTTGTTGTTGTTTTCATAACTATACTCATGAAATAAACTTTTGATTTCTTTTTAAAAAAAGAGAGAGATAGAAGCCTGAGGAAATGTTTTTATGGTTTAAGCTCTCCAGGTGGGAAACTGGCTAGATTTAGGTGGGGTCTGTGGCACAGTTGTGCAGAGTGGGTGGACATAGAAAGACAAAGGTTCAGAAGCAGTTGGCATGAGCAGGTGCCTCTTCCGACAAGTGAGGTGTTCACTCAGGTGTCAGATTATTTGTCCAGATTAATTGCTCTGAAAGACTTTCCTGCGGCAAACAGTAAAGTTAATTATTGATTGTCAGTTTTATCTTCCTAAGCAAGACTTTCTTGGAGTTAGCAGTTAAATATTAACACAGGTGGTCTCGGTTCTCTTGCCTTAATCACTAATTATATTGATGCAGGTGGTTCCACCTCTTATGACTTGTGCTTCATACTTGTGCATGTATTTTTCTATTTCAACGTTAGTTTTAAACAACGAGAAAAAATCTTGTAATAATTGTTTACCTTTTCCCCCTTTCTTCTTCCTGTCTTGTCTTTCTTCCTCTGAATTTATTTACCCTGCTTTTGTTCTATAATAAGAAACAGTCTGACACAATTTTAAGTGACTAATGAAATTTTAATTTAACTAATCTACTTTTCTCTACTAATAGGGAATATTTTTATCACATACTCATTTTCCATCTATATTTACAATGTATCAAGATTTTTTCACTACTGCTTTAATTTGATCAATACTACATTATATTATTACATTATTAATGTAATTAGAATATTTATAATGCTTCATAATAGACTAGAGTATTTTCAGTACCTTCAAATCTACCAAAGAACTCTCATTTTACACAAGTTCATGAGTAATCAAAAAATCATTGTTTCCAGGAGAGCATCAAGGATTCATAAAAGTTCAAGTCTTACTTGAGATCTAGGAAGAGGAGTCTTCAAAAGAATTGTTGTTTTATCAACAAACTCCTACAATAGAAGGGATCACTACATAGATTTTTGTGCATAGTATACTGAGCATGTCTGGGCTTCTTTTAGGCATCTCCATTACTTTTATCATCATGAAAACTTAGTTTGTGTATTTTTATATGATTACAAATTATGAAAGGACTCACAAAACAACCAATTAGAGTAATACCAACAGATGAAGGACCTTCAGTGTTATGAAATCAGTAAGGTCTATTTCTGTAACTGTAGACGAAAGAGTCTATGTCATGTGCTTTAGATTGCCGGCCTTATTCATACTGGTGTACACTCCTAAGGCACATCCATGCTAGTGTGGCTTTAATTGCTAGTACTCGCTAAAGGTCCATGGATTAAAAGCTTGTTCCCTAGTATGCTGCCTTGAGGACATGAAAGCATTAAGAACCTTCATCCAACAACTGATGGAAACAGAGGTAGAGACACGCAGCAGAGCACTGGACTGAACTCCCAAAGTCCAGTTAAAGAGTGGGAGAAGTGAGAATATGAGCAAAGAGATCAAGACCATGATGGGAACACCCGCTGAAACAGTTTACTTGTGCTAATGGAAGCTCACTGACTCCAGTCGGACAGGAAAGGAACCAGTATAGGACCAAACTAGACCCTCTGAATTTGGGTGAAAGTTGCATGCTGTGGGGCAACAGGCAGCAGAAGCAGCAGAATTTATCACTACTGCTTGTACTGGCTTTTTGGGAACCTATTCTCTTTGAACGGAGACGTTGCTCAGCCTATATATAGTAGGGAGGGCCTTGGACCTTCCTCAAAGCAATGTGCCTTACCCACTCTGAGGAGTGGATGGGAATTGGGTTGAGGGATAGGTGGAAGGAATAGGAGGAGGGGAAAGAGTAGGAACTAAGATTGGTATGTAAAATGAAAAAAGATAGCTTGTTCTATTTTTTAAATAAAATAAAATAAATTACAAATCACAAAAGATATATGGCTCAAAATCAGGACATCAATTTACTTATGGAAGATATGGACTTTCACAGGAGACTGGGAGTTTCTTTCCTTTTATTTTATTTTCATTATATTGCTTTCTGACTGGGAGGGAAATATCTAGATCTTCAACTTAATCCCTGCCAGTGCTATCAATCACCCACATAAGTACATTTACGTCATGAATAAGCGTGTTTATGTTTTAGTTTAAACTAATTATAAATAAATTGAATGGCTCCCTTGATTTGTGACAGTCTATTCATACTCTAGGGCAGAGGATTACCTAGTGTACACACCAGGACATAGGAATCTTAAAAGCCATCTTGGAGTTTGACCAACTACAACTAATGCATTGGGAGAGACAACGGGTCTAGGATAGGACAATGACTTCGAATGGCAGAAGGAAAGCTAGATAAGTAGACAGAATGCAGTGTTTGTCTCTTTGTGGTATTTGGGCTTGGTTTTATAGGCAATGAGGCACTACCATTTAATTTTAAACAGGGAAAAATCTTTACTCTTCTAGCAACAATGTGAAAGATGAACTACCAGAATATCAAACTACAGAAGGAATTATTTTGCTTGAAAATGTTAAAGCATTCCTCAAAAGGTTAATGGAATACATCTTAATAAAAATCACTATAAAAAGCTGATCTTAACAAGTTAAAGAGATAAGTTTGACAAATTGGATGCATTTGTTTTATTTTTTTCATATCTTGCTATCTGCTGCACGGCAATTATTTTTCTGGGCCTTCAATATAAAAATATAAAACACAATATTTGTTCTCTTTAAATGCATAGAAATAGAGTAGACCAAATAAGTACATAATCAAAGTAAATTCAGATTTATTGCCTGCATAGAGGTGACTAGAAAGGGTAATGAAGTAGAAAACACATCATTTGAGTTACTTGGTGTTGAACACATATGGAAGCTATCTTGAAATAGCTTAGGGGAAAGTGAGTTTTCTATTATGCATCCTTAGAAGGCATGAGTTCATGCAGGCTTGACTTATCCGTTTAAATTTGGCTTCTCAATATTTGATCAGTGGTTGTGCTTGTGTGAACACACACATATGCACTTTCAGGGTACTTTGGATTTGGGCCTTTGCTTTCCAATATAGCCCCATCAGTGCTGAACTTGACATTCTTGAACAGGGATACACATCTGGCTATTGAAAAGTTAAGTCTGTTGTTGACATCTTCAAACCTTTTAGGAAAAAGAACATCTGTTAGAACCCCATCAGCAATCTGTCCTTCATTTTTCATTTACCGAATTACAGCCTATGTCAGTTCCTATATCTTATAACCCAAAGCTGATTCCAATGGCTGGAACTGGGTTAGAAAACAGCCTTTCAACCTCAGATCAGTGTTAGAGTCTCTGGATCTCTGTGAGTCTGGCTCAGGCATCAGTTGTGAACTTCAGGATTAGCCTAATGAAAAATGAGTCATCCCACTTAAACTAATAAAGCCAGAGCCTTGTTACGCTTGGCTGTGGAGGAAAGATATACAAACTCAAGGTGCCTAAAGAGGAGTCAACGACAGATTTGGATCGTCCTGAGAATGAGAGGACAGACACTGCAGACCCTCTGACAGGAAAACAAAACCTGGCATTCTGAAGCTGTGATAGATGAGGTGAAGCCCAAAGCTCAGAAGGCAGCCTGCCAGACCTACGCCAAGCAGGCATTGCTGAGAAGTTCCAGCGTGGAAATGATCGGGCACAGCAGAGGACTGAAAGAAAATCAATCTCGGGCAACTGGCGAAGTTAGTTCCTGTGCTCCCTACGGGCCCCAAAGGCCCCTCAGCCTGAACTATAGATTGTGGCATGCTATTTTACAGTATGAAATAAATACATTGAGAAATAATGAGTTATACTAAAAGAGAGAAGTCCATTAGAATTTTATTTAGTCAACCCAATAATAACACTAGAGAAGAAAAAAATAACTTTATTTTTAAAATTAAACAGTAAGTATGTCTAGTGAATTATATATAGGAACCAAAGAAGAAAGAGGGAGAAAGGAAAAAAAACATTTATATTTTGGGCTCCCATAACAAGATAAATATGAAAGAATATGACTGATGAATGAAAAATTTAAAACAGATATTTTCAAAAGTATAGAATTAATTATCAAGCTATTAAGGAACTGATGAAAGAAAGTCCAAATGATTTATTCATATAAATAAAATTATGCAGCATTTAAAGATTTTACAATTATAGCTGTCAATCTATCACTCTATTTTGTATATATCATATCAATCAATCTATCTATCTTTTATCAATCTGTATGTCTATCTGTCTATCTGGCTAGGTAGCTATAGAGTTCTGGTATGCTCTTGGATTGGACTTGAATACAAACAACCCTCCTGCTTCAACTTAACCTGTATCCTGGGCTAGAGACATAAGCCACTACAAATTAATTATTTTAAAAATAGTTTCAAAAGATAAAAATTGAGCATTGCATTGGGAAAATTATGAAATATGCTTTCATAGAGACAAAGTTAGATTTTTCCGTTCCATTTGCCTTGCCACATTTCTTTATAAATGCATTAAAATGTGTTCGCACATTATGTTTAACTACATGAATACCATCAAGAAGGTGCAGATCAGACTGAACTTGATATTCTTGACAAGGTACCTGAACTCTGCAGAATAAGTCAATTACCACCTTCAGGAAATTGTTAGCTAAAGGCAGTAAATTTTTCTAAAAGACTGCCTTCCTGTCAGTAGCTTACTTGGAAAAAGTTAAGAATATCCACAATGCAAAAAGCATACATGATGGTGTTTCTACATTAGTAGACAGTACAAAAGAGTAACTACAAAATAATTTGTTGCAATCTAATTTTGCTAACTATAATTGAAAGCCTAAAGTACCTGAATATTATACATTTATGGATATACAATAATTTACAAAATTCACAACCAAATCTATTTCTGTATCCTTTTTTGTCACCATAGCATAAAGATTTATTACAACACATGAATTTTCAGTTCAATCATTTAGAGCCAACCCTGTTCTAAGTATTGAATAAATCCGTATAAGAGTTAGTCACAAAGCGTTTGTATATTGTTGAGGTAGGACCAGAAACTAAGGAAATTCACAAAGAATAAACTTTCAAAGAACATAGCAAATATTCCTCAAAGTAGAGAGAGCCACATTTTTTTCATGACAGTTTGCTGTGCAAGCGGTTTCTTTCTTGGAGATTCATATCTAAGGCCCTGGGAATGGATATTGAGCTCATTGTAAGGGATTGCATCCTAAGGCAAGATTCAAAGTGTGCTCATGAAGCACACCACCAAACTGGGTAAACGAAAGCTGTCCTTAAGCAGCAAAAACATGTAATCAAGCAGTGCTTAAATCATTGCATTGCAAACTTCCCTGCAACTACACCAGTTATCCTCATCAGATGGACCTATAAGGCACCTCAACAGAGCTTCACGTAACAGCCAAATTAGATAAAGACAACAGTGTTGTGCAAAAGATGTGGGGGATTTATCATCAAAACTTTCAGATAATCTTAGAATTGTCTGACGTGTTACCATTTTATAGCTAAAAAAATCAGCGATTTATAATAAATAGCACATCCATCTACTAGATCACTTAAGAGTATCTGAATTTTATCACCAGTTGGAACATCAACACTAAAGTTGCTACATCCAACTTACCACACCTAGATATCACAAATACAAGGAATTTAATTCAGGAATTAATGCAAGGCAACATCTTTACTATTATCTAATCAAAAAGATAGACTTAGATGAATATAAACCATCACATAGTAATAGTTTTAGAAGTGTCACCACTTTTCTCCTTTGTTTCCTGGCTTCCATTACCATGTACCTGGAATCCATACACAGAAACAAGGCAGTCCATTCAGGAGCAGTTCAAAGCTCCCAGAGCTTTTTGTGGAGATTACCCTTCTAAAGAACCGAAATGAAACTCTTGTGAGGAAGAAGTTAGAAAATTAGCATAGAAACACTTAGGGTCTATAAATGCTAGATAAATAGCAGTTATCAGTTTTATCATCTGAAGTAATAAGCAGAAAGATTAATTATCTATAGTACCTTATCAAATATGTGCTGATGTATGTACACATATTGACAATCATGCTCACAGAACACATGCATAGCTATGCTTGTGAGTTCCCATTCTCACTATCCACAGTCACTACATGAATTAATTATATAGCTCTCACATCTTAGAAATTCATCACATTTTTTCTGTCTCCTAAATTTTAGCTGTATGTAATAATTTTCTGTTTCTAAGAGAGAAATGAAAAATCTCTTCTAATCTAAGAATTGTTATCTGCTAAACAAAAGGGAGCTGTCCTGCTAGTTCTATGATAGTTAAAAGGAAATCGATCTAGGTAACTATTCCTATAGTTACAACTCAACCGAATCCTCAGATATGTGTGACATGTTCTACTAATGCATATTTCTAGTATTACAGTCTACCAGAGACAAAGATCACTAGACTATCGTGAGTGCAAGAGTGAAAATTCACAGTCAATAGAAAAAAATCGTAGCAATATAGAGTGAGAACAAAATATTAAAGGTGTCATCGTTCCAGAGATGCTCAATTTCATATTATCATTACTTTGATCTCAACAGTAGTCAACTTACTATATGAATATAACAAAATTGTAATGGGGATCAATTAATCATTCCACAAATAGCTAATAGGGCTAGAAATCTGAGGGTAAAGAAGTCTCCTCACAACAGGAATCATCTGTCCGTGTTTCTTTATTCTTCTCGCTTCAATTCATCATTTCTCATCGTTCCTTATTGTTCTCCCTCCATTCTGCATTGTTCTTAATTCTACATTGTTCTTAATTCTACATTGTTCTTCCATGTCTACCCTTTACAAATGTTCCCCATCATATATACCCTTAAAATCAACAATTCCTCAGCCCTAGCAGGTTCCAGAGCCAAAATTCTTTTTTCCTATAGAAAATCACATAAGGGTTTTTGCACACACACATACATAGAACTGTGGGAGTGGCTGATACACATCCAGCAAACTTCTTAATGGGGAAAGTTAGTTGACAAAAAAAATCAGATCATCAGGGAATTCTAGAGGGGAAGGTTAGTGCGCTACACTACATTCTTAGGTGCTAGGTAAGAGCTAAAAGGTTTATTGTCAGTAAAATTATTAAAAGGGCATGGATTGTTTAAATCAGCACACCACTTCTTTTCTCCCAGTATTCATAGACGACACCAGGTAGCTAGGCAACCTACTTAAACAGTCAGGTAGAAGTTGATGGATGGCTCTTGATCAGATAGCACATACACCAGGTGCTGCAATTTCTCAGGGCCTAGGATTGGAGTTAGACTTATTGCTCTAAGCGAAGAACACACCCAGGCCTCTAAATGATCAGTTCCTGGCTATGCTGTTATCAGCCTTTCTGATCTTTGGTGTTTTGGTTCTGTCTAGCATTGCAGTTAATTATCTCTTCTGCTTTCCTTGAGAGTCCTGAACTAAAATCATCAGGAAACAGCTGAAAGTGAGCATAAGGTGTTAAGAAAGTGTTAAGTAGGGTAAAGTCAGAGCAGCAGCTTTGGGGAGGTAGTAATTCTATGTCCTCGGAGATCTGTGGATATCTTAGATGGGATACTCTATGCCTGGACCCTAAGGATTGACCAAACGCCTGCTGTTAAAAATAATTGCAGGAAGGCGGATCTCTGCATTTACCTAGGAGAAAGGATCAAGTCCTGGATGTGGAAAACCTGTTTTTATGAAACAGTTCGGAACTGTGGGAATTAATTCCCAAAGTAACAGAAAGGGAGTTAGCTACAGCAAAAAAAAAAAAAAAAAAAAAAACTACAGCAAAGGACAGCCACTTATTCACAAAGCAATAACACCAAAATATCCATGCCTCTTGGTTCAACCTTTACCAGATACCTTGGTTTTGATAAGTTGCTTGTGAAAAGATGGCTGAGCAATTACTGTAAAATTTTACATCTCTTTGTCTGCAAATTTCAAGATGTTGTTTTTACCGCTGAGTAATACTCCATTGTGTAAATGTACCACATTTTCTTTATCCATTCTTCAGTTGACAGGAATCTAGGTTGCTTCCAGGTTCTTGCTATTGCAAATAATGCTGCTATAAAATTAGTTGAGCCGGTGTGCTTGTGGTATGATTGAGCATCCTTTGGGTATATACCCAAAAGTGGTATTGCTGGGTCTTGAGGTACATTTATTCCCTGTTTTCTGAGAAATCGCAATACTGATCTCCAAAGAAGCTGTACAAATTTGCACTCCCACCAGAAGTGGAAGAGTGTTCCCTTTACTCCACATCCTCTCCAACATAAGCTGTCCTAAGTGTTTTTCACCTTGGTCCTTCTGCCAGGTGTAAGATGGTGGTATTGCAGAATCATTCTGATTTGCATTTCCCTTATGACTAAGGAGGTTGAACAATTCCTTAAATGTCTTTCAAACATTTGAAATTCTACTTTTGAGAATTCTCTAGATCTGTACCCATTTTTTAAATTGAATTATTTAGTATTTTGATGGTCAGTATCTTGAATTCTTTGGAGATCAGTCCTCTGTCAGATGTGGGATTGGTGAGGAAATTTTCCCATTCTGTAGGCAGTTCTTTTGTCTTATTTACCATGTCTTTTGTTTTACAGAAGCTTTTCAGTTTCGGAGGTCATATATTTTGATTGTTTCTCTCAGTGTCTGTGCTGCTGGTATATGGAATGGCCTGTGCCAATGAATTCAATGTATTTCCACTTTCTCTTCTATAAGGTTCAATGTAACTGGTTTTATGTTGAAGTCTGTGATCCAGTTGGACTCAAGTTTTGTGCATGGTGATAGATGTGGATGTGTTTAAGATCTCCTACATGTTGACATCCAGTTATTCCAGCACCATTTGTTGAAGAAGTTTTCTTTTTTTCCATTGTATGGTTTTGGCTTCTTTGTCAAAAAAAATTGCTCATAGGTGTGTGGGTTAATATCAGTGTCTTGAATTCAATCCATTGGTTCATACACCTGTGTTTATGCTGCTAACAAGCTGTTTTTTATTACTACAGTGCTATAGTAGAGCTTGAAGTCAGGGATGATCATTCCTTCATAAATTCCTTTATTTCGCAGGATTGTTTTAACTATCCTGAGTTTTTTCTTTTTTCATATGAAGTTGAATATTGTTCCTTCAAGGTCTGTGAAGAATTGTGTTGGGAGGTTGGTATGGATTACATAGAATATGTAGATTGCTTTTGGTAAGATTGACAATTTATTATGTTGATTCTACTTATCCAAGAACATGGGGAATTATTACATATTCTTAAATTTCTTTCTTCAAAGACTTAAATTCTTTTCATACAGGTCCTTCACTTGTTTGGTTGAGTTATCCCAAGATATTTTATAATATTTGCTGCTATTGTAAATGGTTATATTTCAAAGCAATCCCCATCAAAATCCCAACACAATTAATTCTTCAAAGACTATGATACCCATATTTTAAAACACATAAGTAGTATTTATCATGTACCCTTTAAATGTAAGTGCTCAGAAAACCGTGCCAAGTGAGTGCATTATTGTACAAAGTATTGGAAGGTTCTAGATATGCCAGGATATTGTGTATATCCTGTGAGTTAGGATTTCAAAATCCGATTGAGAACACAAAGGAATGAGTGTACTGCATAAGCAATTGTCAAGTATTTAGTCTTGCACTGCAACATCAAATAACCATGTGCATATTAATTTTTCTGTAACTTGATTCTGTTTCTTTGTTCTATTGAACTTTGGTACCACCAGTACTTTGAACAGTAATTTGTTATTCCAAAGAATGCTCAGAAAATATCTTCCCCATGCTGCTTTTCTCTTTTCTGATGTCTATATTATCAACTGAATCTCAGAAACCCACAGACTTTCATTCATCACAATACCATTGTTTCCAGTGTCAGTCTTTGATTCAGATACATAGTATACTAATTCAAGACACCTGGCATGCGGCTTTATATTCCTCTCAGCATTTTAGAGACTAAGAGGGTCACAAGCTTGCTGTCATCGTCAACTATTCAGTAAGTTCCAGGCAAGATTGGTATACACAATGAGAACTTATTAAAACACAATAAGTCAATAAATGAATAAATAAATAGGGATGGAGGGAAGAAGGGAGGGAGAAAGAGAGAGAGGAAGGGAGGGAGGGACAAAAGGAATAGGAAGTAGAAAAGGAAAAAGGGAAAATAAAAAGGCAGGGAAATGTAGATACTCCACTCATTTAATTCATACAGTTATGGTTGATATTTTCCATATTTAGCTCAGTTGCACATCAAAGTGTTGGAAAATCTGCTACATGAAACTGTATGTATTAGATATTTGAGGACCCAGTTTGAAAGATCTCAATCAATCTAAAAGTATGCATCTAATTAATATCACAGACACCTTTAATATCACCCTTGCAAAAAAAAATGTTCATACAATAATATTCTAATAGATACCTTATTAAAAGACATCAATAAAAAACTAAGTTTTTTTTTTCTTTCCGTTTTTCCTTTTTATAGCTTACGAGGTTCTGGAGCTTAGCAGTTCAGGGCATTTTCTGTTGTTGAGGAGGACCTGAGTTCATTCACCAGCACAAATGTAGGGTACCCACAGCCACATTTAACTCTAGCTCCAGGAAACAGGAAATCCAATGCCCTCTTTAGATGTGCCCTTCTGGCTTACAATGGCCACAAGATACAAGTAGCACACACACAGAGACGCATACACACACAAACACATACACACACAAACACAGAGAGAGAACAATAAAATAAAACATTTTAATAAATGAGTTTAATAGTTAAATTTTTTCAGTATTTTTTCTTGTTCATAAATTCTGATCTAAACATATAATACTTTCACATTACTCAAGACTCATTCAAAATATAAAATAAATATATATATATCTAAATATATATTTAAATATATATATATATATATATATATTTGTTTCCATAAATTGCTTCTAAAGTACCACTGCATTGTTTTTGCTTTATGAATAACAATTTTTAAAACACTTATAAAATATGAAAAATTTTTTTGTAAGTAAAATGAGTCAGCCACCAGAATAAAGAAGACTCAGGGTCTTCCCAAGCATTAGGCTGGCACCCACAGGTATTTACTGATGGTCAGGAAGCAGGACTCATATGTCACACTTCAATAGAAATGACTGTGGCCACAGAAAAAGGCAATCCCTCAACTCTTTCAGATAATGACTGCAAGTGACTAAATTTCAGCTCACAACTATGAACAGCGGCTCCCCCATCCACGTTTGACACATGAGGAGAGCACATTCATGTTGCGTAATGTTTCCATTGTATATTTTTTTTTTAACTCACAAACGATCGTTATCACAGAGAACGGTTCCATTAGTAAACAGACTGGTCTTGCTGACACATCTTTCCTTGTAAAATATTCTTTGGCTGAATTCTAACAAAGCCATTTTGAATGCAAAAGGGAATCTTTTCAAGCCAGATGGTTTATCTAATAGGAATGTTTTCTGATTAGAGAAACAGCAGTAGACTCATGATCACAGCAGGTGCCAAACTGGTTCTGTAGTTTACATGAATTTGCAACTGAACAAGTCATGAACTAAAGGGAATCTATTTTGCAATGTGCCACAGTCTATTCTGAGAGGAAGAGTGAGTGTGAAAGATGCTAGCACATCAGATGAGGTTCATCTGGCACCTCTTGATATGAATGTGATCATTATTGCCTTTCTGATAACAAAAATTATCTGTATTTCAAATTTCCTGAGTATATTGCAGAAAAGATTAACAAAGATACTCAATCAGAAGAAAAACTGCAGAGCATTTTATGATAGGGAAACACCTAAAGGATTCTTTGTTTTATTTTTTTATCAAAATAATTAAGAATCTTTCCATTGAAAAAGTAATTGTTTTTCTTTTTCGTTGTCTTTATCCTTTGCACTGGTATTGTTTCTTTGTTTTGAAAGACAGTTTTGTACTGTTGATAAAGGAAATAGGGTATTGCTGGTGAGGTGGGCTCAAATAATTTAACACCTCCCAGGTCCTTGAGAGACAGACACAAATGAGGTTCTTAAGCGTAATGAAGCTTGCTTTTTTACGATGGTGTAAGGTGCTTCTGTGCATTGAATTGGGTAGTGGGTACATACACAACAGTGACCCCACAGATCTGCACTTCTCAACAGCTTCTGCTGCCCAGGGGGCAGACAAAACAACCAATCGGATTAACCTAGGTGAGCTCAACAGAGGAAATGTAAGTGGTTCAGAAGAAAGGTATGTGCTCCCCATGAACTTTCCCATTCAGTCCTGCTGCTCACCTACTTTCTCAACTCATTTACATCAGCTGCTCTGTTTATTTGATGCTTTGGAGGGCAATAAAAGGAATCTACAGTTGCAATTGCTTCTTCAGGTTCACTCATGTTTGGTCCAGACAAATCTGATGGTCTGTTCTAGAACAGTGATTACAGCAGGGGTAACTACCAGGTCCTGGACCATACTTATGTCAGAGATGGATTACAGTAAACAATCAATTTCTAATTTAAGTTTTTCATTACACAAAGCATAAGTGGCCTCAGGTTTAGACAGATTACATCTTTGAAAAGGCATTTAGAAAACACCAAATTATGTGCAAATATAGGTGTAATGTTAGTCTTACATTTAATGAAATGTGATCCTCTCTCTCACACACCACGTACTGAAGCAAGGACTGTTGAATACGAGACAAGCTCTCAATCACTGAGCTATGTCTTCCAGCCCTGATTTATGTTTTGCTCTGGTTTCTTTGGTAGCACCTCGGTAAGATACACACACACTGGCTTTGAGCAACAGCAGTCACAGAACTGTATGACCAGCCCGGAGCACCAGTTTATTTCTTATGTGGACAAATGAGGTTCTTAAGTTATAGTAATCAAAACCTGATGTTTTGTCTTATGAGAATCCTTTGTAAGAAAAATTCTTATAGCTTATAAGATTTACCTTGTAGATCAAGCTCATACATTATTTGTAAAGTACTGATTTTCTTAGCATTTTTTATGGCTTGAATATGAAATGTTCTTCCCAGACTCATGTATTGAACATTTGTTCCTGAGGTTTTGATGAGAGTTTGAGGGTGGTAGACACTCAAATGGGGAAGGAGGTCACTGAGGCAGTTCCCTGGGCCTGACTGATTTGTCCTAGATACTTCCTCTTTATTTTTCTGGATACTGTTGACCATGAGATGAACAGCCTCTTCTTTTTCATGTCCCTATGACTTGATGTCATAATGTACACAGAGAAATGAATAGAATTGACCATAAAATAAACCATTGGCAATCATGAACAACGTAAATAACTCTTCCCTCTATGCTATTGTCTTAGGTTTGTTGGTGACAGTGATTAATATATCACCTGTGTCAGTAATAATTCATAGACAAGCTTGAATGCCAGTAATAGCTGTTTGACAGTGTTTTCCATATTTGTTTTGTTTAGTTATATGTTTCCATAGTGTAAGAAACTTTTTATATAAGTTGAGCAAGTCTTTTGTAATTTCATTCTGTATAGAATAGACTCTTCATTAATCCATTTCATTAAATATTGCTAGTAGGAGGATATATTTATTAGAATAAAAGCATCTATTTTGGACTCCTGTGTAAGTTCATAATAAAAATTGATCCAGCATTAACAATATTATAGTATACTTCATCTCTGCCTTACTTAATTCACATAAGAACCATTATTCAATACTTCTTTTCTTTTAGGGAATTAATATTTTTAATATATGACTGTTATATAAAGAGGAGGTCTGTGAAAATATGTATAAATACTCTAGAACACCTCTGTGAGAATGATCTTAGTTGCTCTCCATTTAAATTATGTTTTCATATTAATATTAGAATATATGCATGCATTTCCTGTGCAGCCTTGATAGCCATATGTAAAAGGAATTTCTAGCAGATTCAGATGTACATACTGTATCCCTTATGACTGAATTGGTTCATGAAAGAATATTGAAGTGATCTTGAGGAAGTCAGAAAGGGGCAGAGATAATATGTGATATTTAATAATATGACATTTCTTTTTTATGACTTTCTCACTTTATAAGTAATTCCTAAATGGTTTCAACTTCTCCAAACCAAGAGAGATTGCAAATTCCTGAATATGCAGAAAAATTGAAGACCTAGAACATTACACAGTATTCTAGAAAGTCCTGTGTCCTAGGCTCAAAGATATGTTGGCTCATAACAGCGCACCATTGTATTACTCATGTGTCGATTGAGAGTCATCCTTAAATCCATGTAGGCTACTGCTCCTTTTGCAATGCTTTCAATATGTTTTGGAATAAGGCAAAGCTGTTGGTATAAAGAATGTACCTAGGTGTGCTTGTGCTGAGATTTAAGAAGCCATATATTCATAACAGATTAGCTTATTTCTGAAGGGCTGATAAGATATTGTTCCCTCTTTTCAGTTCTCAACACGATAGATGCAGCATACTTATTGTTGACTCTTTTTCTAGGAATATTTTATTTTGGTGATGGGGTGTGACACAAGAGCGAATTTGCTTTTTTTTAGGAGTGAGCAAATGTTTTTCTGAGAAGCAGAAGTTTAACTGTTGCAGGACATAGAATCCTCAACTTCTAGAAAAAACACAACTGTGGGTAATACATTTAAGATTTGAACACACCTGCGTTCCAATGAGACTTTATTTATACAATCAGGCTGTTGGCTAGGTTATCTCATGAGGGTACTTTTCCAGCATCTAAACTAGTAGATTGACTATTAGGGGACTCAAAATAAGATATTATTAAATAACATAGGTAAATAACATAACTAAAATAGATAACATAGTACTGACGACCAGAAGGCTTTTCAGAGAGAACTGCAGGATGACAGATTTGTTCCCATTGTTCTCTTTTTAAAAGAGATTTAGAAAATCTGAATGAAGTCTACTTGAAATAAAATAAAGGGTTAAACCCTATAGATACCAAAATGACAATGGTGTATACTTTCTGCTTATTTAAAATGAGAGATGATTTCTAACACCAGAATTTCATTTAATAATCTCTAAACTATCAACTTTTAAAACTTTTAGCACTATATTTTTATGTTGGCTGTGTATTTTTCCCCTTTGGATAAACAATGTGTTAATGTAGAACATTTTAGTAATGGGCTCAAACTAGCTCTTCATTATCAGGACGGATGTGTCAAATGCCTTCTAAGAACTTTGGATTCAACCACATATTTCACATATTTTGAGAAATAATTGCTTTTATAAGGAAATTTAGCATACCAAACATATTCATTTTTACTAACTCAATTAGATCAGTAAATATCTAAAGATAGTACAAAATTTATAAGGACAATAACTCATCTTAAATGTAATTAATACAGATAAGTAATGAAAAACAGATGATTAAATTCTTTTGGCTAAACAGAACTGCTTCTACTCAATTATATAACTATATACTTATGTAACTCTGAGGAAATCTGGATACTTTGTAGTTACTAAATTGTATGTGTCATTATTATAAGTCTTTGTTTTATGGTGGCCATGACTCTTACAAGAAATGTCTTTTGGGTATCACAAACTATATTGAATAGATGGCCATTTAACTTCAATTCTGCAGAAAGGTAAAGAAACAAGAAAGAAAGCGGTATGATTTTACTGCTCTGCATTTTAATGCCCATTTTATAACTTTCAATTATTTCTTTCTCAGTATATTAATATAATTACCAACAGTTTTAACTATTTTAGTTTTGATATATAGTGGCTTGCATATCATGTTTACAATACTGTAGCAATGTGAAGCAGTATTTATGGTTACCTTTACAAGTAATTTTGTATTTTCCAATGTATTGAGTTGTAAGAACTCCCCTTAGTATTTTGTGTACCCAGTTCTAGTAACTGCAAAATCTTATGGCTGTTGATAATTTGGAAATGTGTGTGTTTCTCCTTCATTTACACCGGTGGAGCACAGTATATTTTTTTAGCACTGTTAAAGAGTTCCATCTTTCTTCAGTGTAAGCATTATGATCAGAATAAACTGTTTACAGCCTTATAATACATATACACAATATCCTTTTTGCTGCATAGAAATATTTTTGTCTTAATTTTTTTTTTTTTTTTTTTTTGGTTTTTCGAGACAGGGTTTCTCTGCGGCTTTGGAGCCTGTCCTGGAACTAGCTCTGTAGACCAGGCTGGTCTCGAACTCACAGAGATCCGCCTGCCTCTGCCTCCCGAGTGCTGGGATTAAAGGCGTGCGCCACCAATGCCCGGTTTGTCTTAATTTTTTGAGAGCTAGATTACAGGATGTCTCAGAACAGATGTCTTTAAATTGAACCTGACCGTTGATATTTGACTTCCAAGTGTCCATTTGTACTTTTCAAATATGTATTTATCCATATAACTGTGTCCGAATGTCATGGGCTTTCTGTATTCATTTTAACTCTTTTCCAATCTATTTTCAAGTAGTTAATATTAAAGCTCACAATTCCTTTCTGTATTTGGTCTCTTCTGCCTGTAGTGACTTATGTCATGTTTTAATTGGCTGAATTTGAATTTAATTAGGCATTTGCTTGATTTTTTAAAATTACTTTAATTTCCCTGATAATCTGCTGAAATGTTCATCTGTATTTTCTAATAGATTATTGGGTTTTCTTAAATAATTATTTCACATTCTCCATGAAATAGGAAAGCATACATAAGCTACATTAAGTCGTATGCTTATTTTATCCATTAGATGAACCATTAGTCATTAAAATTTCTTAATGCTTGTTATGAAGCTATAGTTACATCTGGGCAACTGTCACGAAAATATCATCAAAAAGCACTGAAAGGGTTCATTATTTAGAGAGATGAGTCCATTTTCTCTGGACCCTATGTTCTTGGGCAGCAATAGCATGGAGCAAAGGAGAGCCAACCACTGAATGACAAATTATAACTAAAGCATACTAGTACACATCAAGTCATTCAAGAAGCAGTGTGAAAAAATACAGAGACTGCAGCAATGCCCAACCTCCAGGAACGCATGCCCCACTGACTTAATTTCGCCTGTTAGTCCTTAACCCATGTTCTAGTTTGCTTTCTATTTCTTTCATTTTATGATTAATGCAACAATCAAAAGCAACTTAGTGGAGAACATAATTTACCTTTGCTCATACTTCCAGATTATGGTCCTTCTTGAGGGAAGTGATGACAGAAAGTCAAGCAAAAACTGAACTAGAAGCCTTGAAAGAATGATGCTCACTTGCTCTCTGTCTCATACTCAGTTGACTTCCTTATAGAGCCATTGCCCAATATGAGTAGTTTCCCAGATTAGTCCATCAGTTATGTTAGATCTGTCAATACTCCTCACATTCTTAAGCATTTTAGCTGGGAACTAGACACAAAGTCAGCAACATTTCATGCTGCAGTCGTCACAGCATGAGTTGGTGTCTCTGTGTAAAGGACTTAGTATTTATTTACATATTTCAATCCTAATTGTGTGTTCCTTCTTTCGGAAACTAAAATAAACAAGTTGCTAGTTCCTGATCTTGAGATCCTTGCTAATGGTTTATTGTTAGATGGCTTTCATGGAAGCTTCTCTTAAGCCTTGGGTTGATGTGCTGTTACTGTTTCATCAATAGAGGGTGCCAGAGTCCAGCTTTATTCCAGATCTGTTGGTATGTCATTCCGGATGGGCAAAGGTAGCTAAAAGGGGTAGTGCATGCTTCACAGGGACCTGTGCCTACGGTTACAACAGGCATGCCCACAGTTAGAAATATATGAGCAGATGCTAAGGTCTGCCAAACACTTGGATTCCCCATGAAGAAACTAACCCTAGGCTCTCAAGTAATGAATTGCTTCCCTTTTCTTCTCCAAAAGCAGATTTTGAATGGCTTTATATATGATGTTGTAAATAGGGGAAAGTGATGGTGTTGGCATTCTTGTGGCTAGCAATGCCAAAATGCCAAGGCTCACACAAGGCTCACCATGCATTTAGATCAGGGCAGCACAAGGATGGGGCCAACAATGGCAATGCTACCCCTTGAGGTCACCACAGCCAACCTAACATGAAATAAATTAGAATCCGCCTCCGTCCAGTCACTAACACGAGTTGCTAATTATAAAGTGTTTCTTTTCTAGGCATGATCCTTTGACATTATCCTGGAGAAGTGCATTTGGGGATTTTCTCAATTTTCTATTGCATCAGTCTAGCACTGATTTACAATGTTCAGTCCTTTTCTTGCTTTTTCATACCCTGCCCACACCCAGAGGATGTAATCACTCTCAACACTGTGTCTTGGGGCATGGTGATGATGGTTGTAGCTCCTTAGCTGTAGCCCTATTGTGAATCTAGAGGCTCTGTGATCTGCCGGGTTTTAGTACTTGGAATGAAGATACTTAAAGAAAGTCTTGTCAAAAGAAAAAAATAATGACAACAAACACACACACACACACACACACACACACACACACACACCAGACTTAGGTGTTTATCTGCATGGGAGGAAGAGCAGAATCACACAGGCAGAGAGGGTGCTGGAGAAGTTGAGATCTACATTTCAATCCACAGGCATGAGGAAAGAGAGAAAAACACTTTGTCTGACTTGAGAATTTGAAACCCCAAAGCTTAAGCGTAGGGAGTCATGTCCTTCAGCAAGGCCACACTTGTTCCAACAATACCAGACTTCCTAATCTCTGTCAGGTAACACCACTTTCTAGTGATCAAACATTCAACAATATGAACTTATAGGCTCTATTCCTATTAAAACCACTACAGTGGGAGATAGAGTGGGATCTACTTGTGGATACCCAGATTTTACAGTACCATAAAAATCTATCTTATGACATTCTTGATCAATCCCTTTCGTCTACATGTTTGTTTTAAAATAGTGTATTTGTCATTATGGTCCTGAAGCAAAATTGGTTGCAGTATTAACATTATTGTCTCCAAAAACTCTTCGGTTTAAGCTTTTTGTTTGCTTGATAATTCCTTTTGGCTATCAAGGGTATTTTGTGATTCCATATGAATTTTAGGATTACAATTTTTGTTCTGCGCTCAATGACATCAGAATTTTGATGGTGATTAAATTGAATCTGTAGAATATTTTTGGGTGATCTAACATTTCCAAAATATCAGTTTCACCAGCCCATGACTATGGATGAAATTGCTGTCTTCCAGAGCTATCTTATTATTCATAACTAGAAAATGTATTAACTTTTATATATGGATTTTATTTTATGCTACATAAAATATTCTTAAAATTAAGAATCTTTTTGAAAATCTTTAGAATATTTTAAGTACAGAATCATGTTCATTTATAAATAGGGATAATTTGACTCCTTCCTTTCCTATTTCTATCCTTGTTATTTCTTGTGGTTTACTGACCTCACTCAGTAAATAAGAGTAAAAAAAAAAAGGCATCCTCATCTTGTTCTGAATTTCACAAGAAATATTTTTAATTTCCCTTCTTACTTAATGTCGGATTTAAGTTTGTAATATGAAGCTATTATTTTATATATTTATGCTTATCTTCTAGTTTTTATTTCTGTGTAATGTAATTATGAAAAATTATTTAGCTTTTTAAGGGTCCTTTCTATGTCTATTAAGGGCATGTGATTTCTGGTTTTGTTTTTGTCATGTTGCATCACATTTATTGATTTGCATATGTTGATGCAAACTATAATCCTTGGGATAGAACTACCTTTATCATAATGTATGATTGTCATGGCATGTTCTTTATTTCAAATAGCAAGTGCTTTAGTAATATTAATTATGTATATGTCCATTAGTAAAATGGGTCTATAAGTTTTATTGTTGTTTTTGTTTTTCAACTGTGTTCTTATACAGATTTGATATTATAGTAATATTGACGTGATAGAATAATTTTGATTATGTTCTTTCCAAATTTTGTAGATTTATTTTAGAAGTACCAATGTTATTTCTTCCATAAATGCATAGTGTATTTCAATGGTGAATCTTTCTCGTCATATGTTTCCTCATGAGGAAACAGTTACTGCAGTAATCTCATTGCTTCATATAGATATTTTTAATTTGGTTTGTTTCTCTTTGACATCATTTTGGTATGTCATAGCTGATGAGAGGTCATTTATTTTTCTGTAATATCAGTATCTTTTATTCTGCCATTTATGTTTGTAAAATATCCCAGAAAGACTCCTTGATTTTTTTAATATCTGTTTGAACAAAGCTCCTGGTTTACCTCTATTTGTGTTAACCTGTGAATTTTTTTTCTCCTTTCATTTAGTTGGACTAAGAATTTTTCAATCTTGCATATTTTATTTTAAAAAATTAGCTTGTAGCTTAGCTGATTTCCTCACAAAATATCCATTTTATTATTTTCGGTGCTAATATTTATTATTTCTTGCTATTTTCTACAATTACAGTTGTTCTTATTTTTCCATAATTACGGATGTAATTGTTAGCTTATGCTTCTTAAATCTCTCTGTATGCTAAGTTTCTTTATAGAACCTGCTCTGCCATACTGCAGAGCTTCTAGTAAAATATGCTATCATTTTCATTTGATTACGAGTTTTCAAATGTCCTTCCTGTCTTTCCAATGAACTTTGTTCATTGAGCAGGGTATTTCTCAGTGTTCAAGTGTTTGTACAGTTTCTGTGAGTTCTTGTTCTGATAGTTTTGGGGTTTGGTACTCTACAATTGCTAAAATACAAAATATTACTTGGGGCCTTTGTATTTGATAAGATTTGTTTTGTGGCATATAATGCTATCACTCGACAGAAGGTTCCAGGAGCCATTGAAAAGAATGTACTGGATGGAATCATCTGTAAGAGACTACTAAATCTACTTGATCACATTGTGTAATTTAGTTCAGAAGGTTCTTGATGATCTTTACTTTGAGAGTCCTCACAAAATTTGATAGTAAGATATTGAAGTTTCAATCATATTGTATTAGAATCATTTTGACTTCGGTGTTTTGTTATATAATTGGGATCCACAATATTTAAGGCAAAATTTTGCTTTCTTTTATTTTATTAGTGATATACAGTGGCTTTATTTATTCCCTCTAAGCCATTTTTGCTTAGAAATCTGCCTTACTGGATATCAAAATAGCTGACCAGCTTTATTTCTGCTTCTATTTTCTCAATGGGTTGATTTCTGATTCTTGACATTCTGTGTTTAAAATAACAGTGGTGTGTGTTTCATGGAAGCAACAGTTGGTTGGGTCTTGCTTTTTAATTCATTGAGCTACTAAGTACCTTTAGAATGTTGACTTTTGGTCATTTGCACCAAAATTATTATTGAGAAGGAAGAAAGATGAAAAATATAAAAAAGTGTGAATGAAACAGACAACAAATGATTTAATTATTTAAAAAATATATATAAAAGGTATAGAAAAGATATAGAACAAAGAAGGGCAGCCATTAAGGACAGTTTTGGCTAGAAAATGGTAAAACCAAACAGTCAAGTATTAAAATATAGTAAAAATAAAAATTCTCAAAAAATAAGTAAAACGAAATCAAAGGTATTATCACTTCATTTGGTGTGTCTTTTTACTTCTGTTGATTTTTTCATCCTCCTCTTATTTTACTGTCCTTTTAAAATGATATGCTTATTGAAATAGAATTATATTACTTCCTAGCCCTTTTACCCTCCAGCCCCTCCAAGCTTCCTTCCCTTGAATTCCTTATAACAACATTCTAAAGCCTACAGTTATAAACACAGGTAAGCATAGCTACTACTTCTCTTCAAGGACACTTCTTTTTATAACAAATGGGGATTCACAGAAAATCAATAAAGGACATGATGCAAAAGGACTGTGGAGAGCCAAGCCTTAAAAGGTGTGTTTCCCTCAAGACTCCTGCATCTACGGCTCAAGGAACTTCACAGACAAGTGGTGTTTCTGTGTGGGCTTCCAACTTCTACTGGACAGCCACAATCTGAGAAACTCCATCTTTACTTGATAAAGTATCTTTCCGGTTTTTTTAGGAATTACTTTCCCACACAAGGTCTTCTTTGCTGTTACTCTGGGAGGGGGAGATCGGCTTTTCTCACTGTGTGGTATCTTCCCATCTGTACTTGCAATCATACTGTGGTAAGTCCTGCACCTCATTTCTAGCATCTTGAGTTACAGCCACTCAAGGTGACATTCCTACTCCAGACTATCCATACAGTAAGCATCTCACTATCAGGCTTCATTTAATTCTTTTGCCTCACTTCAAAACTAGTGAAGAACTTCTGTCTGTTCATGTTTTTATGTTTTATCTTGAATGATCACATCTCTGGAGCCTGGCCAGTCACTCACCACCTCACTGTTCCCATTGTGCTCAGGTCCAATAGAAGTACCTCCCTCGCCACTCTCAGTGATCTGTTTCTAATACACTTGGTGCGTTGCAGCGAACAGTGACTGGAGGCTGCTTTCAGTTGTGCATTGGAGAAAACCCTGTAAAGTCTTACTTTCTTCCTCTTCAGATCTTTCCTGAAAATAGTCTATTGAGGTTTATTCTAATTTTTCACCTGACCCAGGTAAATGAAGAAGCTTCTGATACTCTGTTACCATGAAACCTGTTATATCTTTCTTTACATAGTATGTGTTTGTCTCTTAGTTCATCTATGTTTCTGTAGCTCCAAGTTACTGCTTGACTGAAATTCTTTTGATTCATATGTTGCCCTACTTCCGTCCCACGGAGATAACTACAGACACAAATCGTTCAGGATCTCCAAATGACTCTTAGGGAAACCAATTTCTGTTCCCTAACACCCAGCTTCTAAGTTCTCATTGCAAGGGCTTAGAATTCTCTGCAGTGCAGGTTGTAGATTTCCAGAACAGCCACACCTCATTCTATCAACAAGAGCACCAAGATGCAGTGTCAGTTTTCAGAGATGTTCTATAGAGACTATACTGCTTATCCTTATACGAAGCCATTTCGCCTCTTACAGTGAAGAGTCTGAAATAACTTTTCTGTTGGAAGAATCTGCTTTCTCTTTCCAGTTACATAGCTCATTCAAGTGATTTCTTTCTAGAATAAAAGGATTTATTTTCTGAAGATATATCTGTTACTTCTATTTAGAAACAAAATCTTTTCACTTCCTTTGAAATATCACAAGAGTTACTGTGAGTTCTCCTCTTTCTTTTAAGATTTCAACGTATCTAGGAGTGACAGCAGAGTTCAGTTTCAAAGCAGCCAGTTACAAACTCCCAGAAGTTTCTAAGAAAGAAGAATTCCCTATGCTTCTCTTAAACTCATGAAGAAATTGTATGCAATGAGGCCAGACGTTAGAGGCAGAAGGCACAGATCTGCATCTTTATTATTCTGCTATTTGATTGAGCGATTTGCTTAATTTCTTAACAGTTAAACTTGCTTAGCTAAAAACTTGGACTAACATAGTTCAGCCTTGCTTTATTCTCCTGTTGCCAGGATTAACTGCGATACGATCTGGAATGTGTTTTGTAAGAGCTTGGCACAGCTTGGAGACTCAATGCAATGCATCTATTTTTGGTAATAGAAGCACAATCCTGAAATGATAAATATATGCCTGGCTTGCATATCATGTTTGAGGGTCATTACCTTTTTTCTCTGGGCAGAGCTCAGTGTTATACCTACAGCAAGGGCCAAGGACCCATCAGTATTTGGAAAAGCACCCAGAGAAGAGAAGATGGGACACAGGAAGAAGGTGCTGAGTGATTCACTTATTGCTGATGGATGGCATGTGTCGAGTTAAAGGCTATTTTTAACAGACCCATCAAAACTCTAGCTAATCATGGTCTATAATCTCTTAGAAGAACAGTCAGTATCTGGCAGGATTCAAGACCAATGAGAACTTTGTGAAACTGCCCTTGTTATTCTCTCTAGTGAAGGTTTTCTCAAGCAATAACTGGAATCATTAATCTATTTTCTTTCTAATAAGCTACATTTGTAATTTACATCTGTCAATTACAAAGAATAAAGAGAAAAATATTTGTGTTTCCATTTAATTGTCTTAAGTTTGATATTTCTTAAATTGCAGAGCTCTGCATAATAATTTCACCAGCAAGATGAGCCCAAAATATGAGTATGTACATACGACACTTCAGCTCCCCAGCCTCTGTGCTATCCTTTTGAAGATAAAGGGAATATGGCTATTGTTTCAACTTTGACCCTCATCTAAAAAAAAATCTTATAATCCATGTGGAACCATTTAAGGCAAGAAAGAAACTTGGGAAAACCCCAAATTACCATGACTGATTTAATAAATATCATAATAATCTCTAATCCAAAGTCTCTTTTGTTCACAGCTCCAAAAAGTTTCTTGATTTAAAATATCTCCACTAATATTTTCTTATATTTCAATGTTTGCAATAAGAATTATTTTCAGGTCCATTCTAATCTTTTTTATTGTTTTTTGTTGGGCTATATATTTTCTCTGCTCCCCTCCCCTTCTCCCCTCTCCCATGATCTCCATGCTCCCAATTTACTCAGGAGATCTTGTCTTTTTCTAGTTCCCATGTTCATTAGATCCTTGTATGTCTCTCTTAGCATCCTCTTTGTTGTCTAGGTTCTCTGGGATTGTGAATTGTAGGCTGGTTTTTCTTTACTTTATGTCTAAAAGTCACTTGTGACTGAGTATATATTATATTTGTCTTTCTGGTCTGATTTACTTAATTCAATATGATGCTTTCTAGAGTCATCCATTTGCCTGCAAATTTCAAGATGTAATTACTTTTCTTCCTGCCTAGTATTCCATTTGTAAATGTACCAAATTTTCTTTATCTGTTCTTCAGTTGAGGAGCATTTAGGTTGTTTCCAGCTTCTGGCTATTACAAATCACGCTGCTATGAACATAGTTGAGCACATGTCCTTGTGATATGATTGAGCATCTTTTGGGAATATACCCAAAAGTGGTATTGCTGGGTCTTGAAGTAAGTTGTTTCCTAATTTTCTGAGAAATCACCATATGGATTTCCAAATAGCTATATGAGTTTGCACTAAAAGTAGCAATGAAAGAGTGTTCCCTTTGCCCCACATCATTTCCAGCATAACAGTCAGCAGTGTTTTTGATCTTAGCTGTTCTGACAGGTGTAATGTGGAGTCTCAGAGTTGCTTTTACTTGCATTTTCCTGATGGCTAAGAATGCCAAGCTTTCCTTAAGTGTCTTTCAGCTATTTTCAATTTCTGGGTTCAGAGTTGTCTGTTTAGGTCTATATCCCATTTTTTTTTTATTGAGAAAAGGAGAAAAAAAAAACATCCCATTTTTTAAAAGGATTATTTTTTTCTTTTGATAACTAGATTTTCTATATTTATTTTATATTTTATATATTTTCTAGATCAGTCCTCTGTCCAGTGTGGGGTTAGTGAAGAGCTTTTCCCATTCTGTAGGCTGCAGTTTTGTCTTGTTGACTGCCCTTTGCTGTACAGAAGCTACTCAGTCTCAGTATTACCGTTTGGATTGAAATCCACATACCTATGAACACCTGATTTTTGATGAAGAAGCAAAAAAAAATATAAAATGAAAAATAGAAAACATATTCAGCAAATCGCATAGCTAGATATCAACATGTAGAAGAATGAAAATAGATTTATATCTATCGTCAAAACAAAACTCATGTTCAAATGGATCAAAAACCTCAACCAAAGAAACCAACCACACTGAACCTCATAAAAGAGAATGTGGGAAATACACTTGAACACATGAGCACAGGAGACAACTTCCTAAATATAACCCCGGGAGCACACCACTGAGACTTTGCTACTAGAAAATTAAAAAAAAAAAAAATTATCATCACAGTCCTCATGATTAAAAACTTTCAATCACACTTCTTCTTTTTTTCTGTTAAGGCACACATCTATTCTCATTGCCAGTATAGTGAGAGCAAAGTAACCCGAATAACTCCTTGAGATTCTATCCTTATCTTCTCCTTTTCTGCTGACATAAGTCTTGTTAGTCATCTTCCTGTATGTCATGAACACTATCCGCAGCACCTGAAGTCTGACTCTCTTGCCTCATGTATGTTATTCACCAAGTGACACTGTGAATTATAGTTTCTGGGCTACTAGATAATAAAACAAAATGTTTCTCCTGTTCAGAACCTTTAAGTTCTTTTACACACATTTTAAAAACACTTAAAATGTTTTCTTAATTCTTATTACGGCATCTAAGTCACGGCTCTGTATTAGCTCTAGACTTCATTATGGGCTAATGACCTTTAATTCTAGTAGTTTTCTATGTCATCCCTCTCAATGTTCCCTATTACTTAAACACTCTGATTACAGTTCTGCATCTAGGCATGGACACTTGCTATTCTCCTCTCCTAAAACTATTCTTTCATCTGTTTACATGAACGTCTAACTCATTCATTCATTCAGCTTTTGTTTACATAACCTCTTAGCGGTTTCTGCGTGCATATACATTCATTCTCTCTGAAGCAGCATCTGCATGTCTACGTCATTTTCCAGCTTTCTGTTCATCCATAGCATTAAATCTCGTGCAACACCTTTTATAAGGTGTTTTTTCCTTTAAATTATCAATTGCTTTTCTTTATGCAAAATCTGTGAAAAGGAATCTGACTTTTTTTTTTGAGTTTCCCAGATTTATGGCACAATTTACCTCATTGTAAATTCTAATAAAATGAAACTTATGCCCATGAGTTTGTTTAAGTTGCCTTTCTCTTTGCAGCAATTAGAATACATTCTTCTGAGGGAACGCTTGACTGTAAAGCTGACACCAGAGTCAGGAGATATATTTTGAAAATTTTACATGCACAATTTTTTGACATGTATCCATGTCAATAAAAAAAATCTACCGCTGTTCACAATGCCTTTGAACAAGATTAAGAAAAAATAAAGAAGGAAAGAAAGAAAGAAGCCAGCAAAGACTGGACCCAACAATCAGGGTAATAAAAAGGTCTGAATGAAATAATAGATAAATACCAAGCAAGTAGAGCTACTTGTAAGTAAGTAGGTAGCTTTCTTGCCTTTATCCTTGGTACAGTCATCAAGTGCTATACCAAGAACCACAACTAAATTAGGAGTCATTTCTTTCACAGTACGAAATGTAAAATAAAGCCAAAGTTCTTAAGACTAATTTTAAATAAGTAGAATGAATCAGCATAATATCATGTTAATCAGATAAAGTCAAATGCTGTGAAGAAACTGAATTTATGATGAAAGGAAAAGGCAATTCAATGGCAGTAATAGAACTCAGTGCAGTTATAGTATTATTTACTTAATTATTTGTGAACATGGATCATTTCTGGAAGAGAAAGATGATATATATGAGTTTCCCTTCCCAGTTGCCCTGCAGTAAGGTGAGATGACAGAGCTTCAGATTGAAATGTACTTTGAATTTATCAGAATAGGAATCATCCATCTGAAGGCCTGTCCTTTTTCTTTTGTCTGTTATTCCATCTATTTCCAGTTTCTTAAATCTTTATTAGTCATCTTTGCTCTATCAGACTTCAGTATTCTGCTATTTACCTCTGCTTTCCAACCATTAAACTCAAACACAGCCCACAGATTATGGTTTCCACTAAATGTTTGCCCTCCACTCTTCCGTTTTATCATCGAGAAAGTACAAATATTATCAGTCTTTTATGTATTTCACAAATATAGTGTGTCATAAAGTCAGTAAGATACGTGGAGAGTTGATGTAGGATGCTGGAAAAGTTTAAGAAACTATCAATAAAGTCGAGAAGGATAGGTTATCAAAAAAAGTGTCACTAAAATAGGAAACTAAGCACAAGTCTAAGGAAAAAGGAAATGAGTTAGGCATGAGTATCCACACCTGTAATTACAGTGCTGGCATGTGGCACAAGAACCAGGAGTTTGAGGCCAGTCTGGATAGCTTCTGTCAGACAAATAAAAGTAAAATAATTAAAAATGAAAAGGTAAGGGGGGAAAAAGAGAGGTATTAGAGAAGAACTGCTGGGCAAAGTTATAGATGATAATAAAGATCTTTTAAAACTGTGAAATAAATAGGAAGTAGTATAATATTTCGCCAATCAAGAGAATCAGACTCTGAAAAGTCAAAGGTATGTTATGGTTTGTTTGCAGTAAGAATTGCTCGTTAAAAGCATTGCCTTGATTCTTTTCCGTGAGATAGGCATTAGAATTAAGTAATGATCCCTGTTGCTGTGTTCATCCGTAAGTGGAACTGCATTATTATTATTATGTTA
This sequence comes from Microtus oregoni, assembly GCF_018167655.1. Lineage (NCBI taxonomy): Eukaryota > Metazoa > Chordata > Mammalia > Rodentia > Cricetidae > Microtus > Microtus oregoni. The sequence goes on from NW_024543069.1 coordinate 9,672,652, forward strand.
AAAGTGCAAAATCTTCTGAAGACTCAAGTTGTTGCTCTTATCAGAGGAATAAGAGAAGGAGCAAGAGATAATAGGCAATTAGCGTCTGTCAAGTACTAATCCCCGGAGACTTCGATGCCAACAGTAGCAGCTGTTTCGAACAGGCATGTGGATGACTCAGAGAAGATTGTCTCCTGGCCTAAGCTCTGACATTTTTGTTATGTTTTTCAAGCTAAAAGTACTTTATGTTCCTCTCTGAAAAAGAAATTTATGAAGAAATACCAAGGAAAGTAATGGAAAACTACAACTATCATGTTAAATCATAAAAGGGTACCAATTAAGTGATAATAAGGCTTTAAGCTATTGTTCCTCCTCAAAAAGAAAATCATTAAGGTAATTAATACCATTTTTTTTGAAAAGGGGAAGCTGTTGAAATTTTTAATTAACTTATTCTTTAACAATGTCATACATATGTATAACACACTCTGATCACGTTCATCCCCCTTTCCTATCCTCCTTCCTCCCACTAAACCCTCTCCTCTCTCAGCTAGTAACCTTCCCACTGCCCTGTCTTTTTTTTGGGGGGGAGGGGTGCACGGAGTTTAACCAGGACATGAACTTGAATGTAAGTCTATTCATATAGGGCTGGATAACTCATCATGGGACATGCCAATAAAAATGACTTCCTGTCACCTAGAAGCCAGTATTTCAGTAGCTGATATAAGCAATATAAGCAAGACTTGTTCCAGGAACCATCACTGCTGAGCTTTCATGACTGCATGAGCTATATTATGCTTAGAAAACACTGCTTTATGGGCCTCTTTCACATTATTGGGATCTTAAATTTTTTTCCACTTTTGTATTAGAAGTTCTGTTGCTGTAAAGAGACACCATGACTACAGCAACTCTGATAAAGGAAATCATTTTATATGGTGGCTGATGTTTTCAGAAGTTTAGTCCATTTGCATCATGGTGAAACATGGCAGCGTGCAAATACACATGGGTGCTGGAGAAGAAGCTGAGATTTCTATATCTTTTCCCAAAGGCAACAGGAAGTGGTATGAAATACTGGGCATGGCTTGAACATATATGAGACATCAAAAGCCACCTCCATAGTGACATACTTCCTACAACAAGGACATACCTACTCCAATAAGGCCAACCTCCTAAGAGTGCCACTCCCTATGAGCATATGGGGCTCCCACATTCCACCCGCTAGCCCATATAATCTTGTAATAGTGTCATTGTGAAAAATGCACTTAATCCAACTTCAAATGTACCCATAGTCTATCACAGACTGAACTGTTGTGGAATATTAGCTTATGCTCTGTTACATTCTTTTGTGCTTTTATATTGCATTTTTTATGTTGCATTTATTTAACTCTGTAAAGCTGTTTTCCTTTGTCTGTTAAAAACACTTGATTGCTCTAATAAAGAGATTGAATAGCCAGTAACTAAGAAGGAAAAAGGATAGGTAGGGCTGGCATGCAGGAAAATAGATAGAAGGAGAAATCTAGTCTAGAGAGGAGAAGAAGGAATAAGAAAAAAAAATGAGAAGGGACAAGAATGTCAAGGGCCAGTCATCCAGCCTCACAATCTACTAAGAATGGAGGAAAGACATATAGAATAAAGAGAGGTAAAAAGCTCAGAGGCAAAAGAAGAGAAACCGGTTGGTTAAGTTAGAAAAACTGGCTAGAAACAAGCCAAGCTAAGCCCAGACATTCATAAGTAGTAATATGTCTCCATGTGTTTATTTGGAAGCTAACAGGCAGCCTCCCAAAAAAGACTAAAGCAAAACAGAACAAAAAACCAGCTATATTTAGCAATGTTTAAAATTAAAATGTTCAAAGTTTCTTCCAAGATACATGAAATCTCTTTTTTGTTGTTGTTGTTTTTATTGATTTTTATTGAGTTCCACATTTTTCTCCAATCCCCTCTCTGCCTCTCCCCTTTCCCTTCAACCCTCCACCAAGGTCCCCATGCTCCCAATTTACTCAGGAGATCTTGTCTTTTTCTACTTCCCATGTAGATTAGATCTATGCAAGTCTCTCTTAGTGTCTTCATTGTTGTCTAAATTCTCTGGGATTATGGTTTGTAGGCTGGTTTTCTTTGCTTTATGAAATCTCTTAACTGTAATCTTGCAGCATCAAAACCAAAAAGTAGATCATGTAATTCCAACATTTAATATCATAGAACATATATTAACTTCCAAATTTGTAGGGAAGTGAGCATAATGAGGAAATACTAGATCAAATCAAGACCAAAAACTATCCAGGCAAACTTCAAACTCTACATCTCCATGTCTAATGCCAAAATGTTTTTCAGGTCTCCAACTCCTTTCAGCTTTTTGACTGCAACATAGTTCTATTTCTTAGTCTGGTTTCACCTTTATTAGCAAATCTCCTTGGCTGATAGCTCATGGGTCTCTCATTTCTAACATCTCAGGGCTTCCAAGGCAATCCAGGCTTCACATTCACAGTTTCACACAATGGTCTCACTGGGCCTCCATTCAGGGATATTCCTGACACCGGCCTGGCTTCAGCAGTTTTTCTTAGTCTTTGAGGAAATTCCATAACCCCATATATCTATCCTAACTTTTAAAAGTTAGAACAACTTGGATGAAGTTGCCAAGTTCTGCTACTTGCTGGGACTGAAACGTGCCCCCCTTGTCCAATTACATCTTCACAGACATTCTGCTTTTGGTAGTAATATTCACTGCCTCGTCTTGGCTGTTTTGGAATTTGTCTGTAGACCAGGCTAGCCTCAAACACAGATCTCCCTGCCTCTACCTTCAAAGGACTGGGGTTAATGGTGTGCACCGTCATACCTGGCTGGTTTTTTTTTTTAATTCCTTTTCACAAGCTATAAACTTATCTGGGTGGGATCTTGCCCTGATATCAACATCCTCTTTATTCCATTTCTTAATCTGTTTATCTTCTTGAACTCAGGACATAGCTGTACCCTTTATGGTGCTCCATTTTTTCCTTCCTAAAAATATATGCTTTGTATTTTTCCTATCCAGCTTTTTCCTTTTCAATTAAGGTAAAAGCCTTCACGAGATTACAGAATTATTTCTTCACATTAAGCACATCTTCATCTCCAGTGATCTGAAGCAAAGTCATCTTCCCCTAATTTAACTTTTCTTTCCTCTGCTAACCCTTTAGAACTGCATCTCTGAAATCTTTATCCATAACAATACTAATTTAGAGACAGTCAAATTATATTTGAGTAGTTAGGCTGTTACTGAATTAGTTTACATTGGCAGGTAAATTTTATCAGTTCTTAGGTAATTTGACTTTTGGGATAGGATATTTGGGTTATAAGATAATAATTATAATAGTGTCTTGAAAATACATAACTATGGGAGATTCTGACACTTTGGATACATTCTTTTATTTTAACTTTTAGGCTCAAAGACAAAGCATTGACAATGTATTCTGTGGCCAGCCAGAGAAGCAGTTGGCTGGGTGCAGATTTTCATCTCTCACCCCTCTCCTCCAAATCTAATACCCCAGACTCACTCCCAACTCTGTAACAAACCTCCTCTGTAGTAGCCCTTCCTCTCTGTCCTCAAGCCCAAGTAATCATGTACCTTCTCAGCCTGCCTTCTTCCTTACTCATTCCTTTACCCCAGCTCCCAACTCCAAATGGCACTCACTGTCAATCCAAAAACTACTCAGGCCAAGAAAGACAGTAGGCAAACTTCAGCCCACCACTTCTCCCTTCTCTTCTCCAAGTCCAGACACTCTATCTCTTCATCAACTCTGTAAAAAACACCTTCTGTGTCCTCGCCTTCTCTCTGTTACTATCTCCAGTAGCTCACACATATTTTCTCCACCCCCCCAACACTTCTCCCTTTATTTCAACATCAAAATACACAAGACATTCCCTAGGAACCTGCCAACAATGTCTGCCAAAGAAGCAAGTAGGCAAGCAAGGCAGTTAGGTAAGCTTCAGATCTCTCTTCTCTCCTCCTAATCCAAACCTGCTATCTCATTTTTAGCTCTCTGGTTGAATGTGTATTGTAGACTTTGCCTTTTCTAAATGCCTATTCCCAGACAACTAAGCAGATCCTGGTGAAATGTTCTGCTTTTCACCTTCCTATGGACTTCGTGAGCTCCACCCTCATACTAACCCATTCCCATTTCTAAGTATTAGATCTCAATAACTATAAACATATTCTAGGCAACAAATAGCCACCCCACCCTCCTAAAAAAAACAGAAAAAGAAACAGAGATAAGGAACATTCAACAACAACAAACAGAGACAAGGAACATTCAACAACAAACTAGATATTAAAACCTAGACTTACAATCCCAAAGCCAGATGCCTAGATGCAAGTATGAAAACACAGTCATTAACAACAATGAAAATATGTCTCGAAGGAGTCCAGCAAGCCTTGTCCCTCAGAGAACAGCATGTAGTAATATGATAGTGGTCCTTGGAGAGGAAATAAATAAATCCCTTAAAGAAATTTATGAAAACATAAACAGTGGAAGGAAATGGATAAAAGTGCTCAAGGCCTGTAAGTAGAAATAGAATTAATAAAGAAAACCAAACCATATGAAAATTTGGAAATTAAAAGTTTGGTAACTTAACTTGAACCTTACAGGCAAGACTTACAAACAAAATACAAGAGATGAAAGAGATCATCTCTGGAGTGGAAAATGAGACAGAAGAAATAGATACTTTGGTTAAAGAAAAAGTCAAATCAAAAATATTCTAGCCTCCAAAAAATCCAGGAAATGTGAGAAATTAGAAAAAAAAAAAACAAATCTAGTCATAAAAAAACGATTTCCTAACCTACAGTAGCAGGTGCTTATCAACTTATAAGAGCCATACAGAACACCAAATAAGCTGGACTAGAAAAGAAATCCCAACAGCACAGAGGACTTTAAACACTAAACCTACAGAACAAATAAAGATTATTGAAAGCTGCAAGGGAAAAAGATCAAGTAACATTAAGATAGACCTATAAAAATAACACTTGACTTATCAGTATTGACTCTAAAAGCCAAATAATCTACAAACTAAGAGATAAAAGATCTGAGCACAGACTATAAAACCCGACAAAACTTTTAATCACGCCGGGCGGTGGTGGTGCACGCCTTTAATCCCAGCACTCGGGAGGCAGAGGCAGGCGGATCTCTGTGAGTTCGAGACCAGCCTGGTCTACAAGAGCTAGTTCCAGGACAGGCTCCAAAACCACAGAGAAACCATGTCTTGAAAAACCAAAAAAAAAAAAAACCTTTTAATCACAATAGAGAGAGAAAACAAGATCCTCCATGACAAGATGAAATTTAAGCATATATATTTATAAATCCTGCCCAAATCTACAAATCCCACCTACATAATGTGCTCGAAGGAGACAACTTCATGTGGGTGATGGCATCTGATAAAACACAAGGAATAAATAATCTCTGATAAGCAAATCAAGAGGGTGCAAAAGAAGCACACCATAACAACAAAAGAATGAGAATCACCAAACACAGATCATTGATAACCATCCCTCAATAATAACTATCAGGAACAATGGTTTTCACACCCATTCTGTTAGTCTGTGTCTTTTCATTTTCATTGGCTAATTAAGACCAATGATATTGAAAGTTATTCAAATCCAAAACCAGCACCCATCATTTTGTGAATCTACAAAATACACCTTTCCATCAGGGTTACACATTACTTAAAGATAAAAAGATAGAAAAACTGTTCCAGTAAATACACCAAGAAACAAGCTCATGAACCCATTTTAATACCTGATAAAATAGACTTCAACCCAAAAAGAATCACATGAGATAAGAACAGATATTGCACACTAATCAAACAACAACACAAATTCACAAAGAGAACATTGCATGCACTTCTAACTATTTTTGCAATAACCACAAAGCTACCCAGGTTCGTAAAGGAAATATCAGGAGAACTTTAATTACATATTAACCCACTGACACTGATAGTGGATGACTTCAATATGCCACACTTCCCAATGGATAGACCATTCAAACAAAACCAAAAACAAAACAAAACAAAAAATAAGCAAACAACAATTGCTGAATCTGACTGGTATCATAAATCAAATACAAAACTAATGGATATACATAAAGAAATTTTACATCAAAATGAAAGAATATATCTTTTTCTCAGCACCTCAAAGAAATTTCTCTGGAATTGTTCATCTACTTGTACACAAATCAAGTTACAACAAATATAAGAAAACACAACACTTCATACTATCAGACCACTGCCACACACCATTCACTAGAGTCCAGTTCGTGAGCTTCGGGGAAGGGACTGGAGGTTTGGGAAACACACACAGAGACAGACTGGCACGCAGACCTCCAATCACTGGTACAAAGCCCTTCTTCAATAGCACCATGGAGGCTTACATACCCAGTAGTCAATGGCCAACAGGTGAAAATCCCATCCTCTGATCCTCTAGGGAAGGCACAGCTTTTAGTAACTCCAATTAGAAGGCTCTAGACAGGGAAGAGAAGTTGAAGACCAGGACTCCAATTGATCCCAACAGACCACCAAGGATTAAAGCTTAATATCAACAATAATTGATATATCAGAAACTTACCAATTCATGAAAACTGAACAGCTCACTACTGAATGAAAATGGGCCAAAACAGAAAATGAAGAACAAAATAAAGCTTTCTTAGAACCAAGTGAAAATAAAAATCCGCATGTTGAAGAGCGCAAATAGATCTATGCTAATCACCCTAAACAAAACTCAACTCTAGAGTTTTGTAAACTCTACATAAACCCAGATATACGGAACTGAATTGATTCAATAGAAAAGAGGCGAATAACCTTGAACTCATTGGCACAAGAAAACTTTATAAACAACAACAACAAAACACTCTTAGCACAGGAACTAAAATCAACAATTAATAAATGTGTACCTTATGGTACAGAAAAGCCTCTGCATGACAAAGGACATAATCAGGGAGACACAGTGGTATGTTACAGAACAGAAGTAATATTTTTCCAAGCTAAACATTTGATAAAAGAAAAATATCTAAAAATTATAAAGAAATCAAAAAACTGTATATCAAGGAAACAAATAACCCAATTAAAAAGTGGAATACAGATGTAACAGATAATTCTCAAAAGAGGAACTTCAAATGGCTGAAGAACACATATAGAAATGGTCAACATCTTTAATCATCAGACAAATGCAAATCAAAACTACTTTGAGATTTCATCATACTTATATCCAAATGTCAAAGACCTATAAAACAAATAACAGCTTATACTGGACAGGATGTGGAGTAAGGGGAACACTCATCTATTGCTACGAGACCATTGTCCCACAGCATAGGGGTCAGTGGAATGAATTGGATGGATCAAGCAAGAGAGAGCAGGAATGAGGCAGATGAGATATGAAATAGGGAGAAAGATATTCAAAATTAAGAGCATTTTCATGGTTTATGGGAACACGAGTAAGTAGAAGCTTCCTAAAATACAGACATTAATGAAGGTAATCTAAATAAAATTGCCAAAGAATGGGGGAGATTGATTCCCAACTAGAATTATCTCTCATACATACTCCCCACAAACTTACTGGAAGACCCTATTACTGAAGAAAACTCTTATTGTACTCTCTGAACATGGAGAAGAAAAATATCGTCTACCTAGAGCATTTACATCTATCAGCTAGTGTTCTTGGTACCATAAGGAACTCTATATTCTACCAAAGGAGAAGGTGAAACACCAACCACCCTATCTACAAACCTTACAATCTACAGGGGCACCCTGCTTGCAATGCATATTATTGCAATGGAGGCACCAAGCTTGTAGGAGTAACTAATAAATATCCGATTTGATTTGATGCCAACTTCATGAAATGCAAGCTATACCTTATGCTACTTTGGTGACCAAGACCCTGAGACTAGACGCTCAAGGACCCAGAGTAAAATCAAATACTACTCTTTTACTAAAGGGATATAATAATAAAATGACTTCTAATTACAATCCACTATATTCATAAATCAGTGCCTTGCTCAGCCATCATCAGCAAAGCTTCCTACAGCAGAAGTGAACAATTAGAGAGAGCTATAGGAAGACAAGTTGCAGAAAATGAGGGACATAGGAACATTCAGCCCTAAGTGCTATGTCTCCATCAAATCCCTACTCTCAGGTCTGAAGGAACACTGCAGAAGAAGATGTGGAAAAAGTATAAGAGCTTGAGGAGATGGAGGATGTCAGGGAAACAAGGTCTGCTAAACACCACAGAATGAATGCACATAAGAACCAAGAGTGTGGAGCCTCATGTACAGGGCTGAGTGGGTCTGACCAAATGGGCTTTGGTACTAAGAATGGAAGTAGACAACAATGCCCATTCCTAACTCAGGAGCTATCTCCACCTGACAGCTACTTAGAGATTAAAATTCAGGTTTGTTCAAAGTTATTTCACTGGAGAAACAAACTACCCTTAAGGGTAGTCCACATTCCTAACCGTAGATGACCACCATCGAACAAACTAAACACCATCCTTGTAGGGGCCTTATTTCATAATGTTGTTTCAGGGCTTTTTTTTTTTTTGGAGGGAAAATAATATTAATGATGGCTTTAATTCAGAAGCACAAAAGGTAAATATTCACATATAAATACAAGAGCCAACACATAAGATGTTCATCATATGAGCAGACCCCACAGAAACCCGTTTGTGATTTTTGATTTTTTTTAAATTTTAATAATCAGAGTTTATACCCTATATATCCTTTGTTTATATATTATGGCTTACTGTTTCATGTTTTTATGGGATTTATGAGTTTACAAAGGGGTGGATCTTTACACTCTTCCTGTCCATTTTCTTGAGCTCTTTTCTTTCTATTTGTTTTGTCTTATTCCAATATGTTGCTTTATCATATTATTGTTATATAATACTGTGTTATATTACATTGTATGTTATTTTATTATAATTATTATTTCTAGAAGAGACAGAAAGGATGTGGATCTGGATGAGAGGGAGGTTGGGTAGGAACTGAAAAGAACAGAACAAGAAGAAACTGGAATCAGGATATATTTTAGGTAAAATGCATTTACGATGAAAGGAAAGAATTTAAACTTGCATAAAATTTCCTAATCATTTTGGTTTTAACCATATACAATTGAATTTTTACTACATAGCTCTTCAGTTAATATCTTAGTTTATGTAAAACTATATAACTGTCAACATAACAATGTAAGTTTCATAAAACTAAATGTCTTACTTCTTATTTTCATTTATTTTTCCTTTGAAAACCTGAGATATTGTAGCAGAAACATGTAATGTGCAATCAATACCACTGAAAAGTCTATCAATGTACTGACATGGCTATATCCTTTTTATATGTGTAATATAATATTTTGCTATGTTCAGTATTCTCCAGTTATTTGAGTTATATTATTATATATTATGAACAATATCTGCCAGGTCCTGGTTGTGCAGTGTCTAAGCTAAGGTCTGAAAATAGTCATTTCAATGCACAGCCTATTACCTTAACCACTAATAAAGCGTACTTCTCTTCTAATGGCAAAGTTATTGATGATAGTAGTTAACAAAATGATACTGGGGATTATGCAGTTGAAAGCAAATTAAATAAATGGGGCACAATTTTAAGAATAAAATGCAGAAAGCAGGTGAAAAAGAACTGTGCTGAGGAAATTTGTTTACAAATGGCTAGAGCTTCCACAGCACAGTGGGAGGACTGAATAAACATTTTCTGAACTGAAGGTACAAAATTCAATCTTTTTCTTGCTATGAGTTGAATATGCCCAATAATAGTGTGGTTATTAAACAAAATCAACCTTCTCAAAATGCATCTAGAGTGAAGACAAATAAATCCTTATTTCCTGTAGGACCCAAAGTTAAGTTAGACTTCTAAAAGAAAATATGAATATATAAGAGTGGAAGGAGAGTATGAGCAAGGAATTCAAGACAATGAGGGGTTCATCCACTGAGACAGTTTGCTTGAGCTAATGGTAGCTCATCATCTCCAACTGGACCGGGAGTGATCGAGCATGGGAACAACCAAGCCCCTTTGAATGTGGTTGACAGAGTAGACCGAGGGACCACTGATAGTGACACTGGGATTTGTCTTTACTGCATGTACTGGCTTCTTTCCCTTTGGATGTAAACCTTGCTCAACATAGACGTATAGGAAGGGCCTTGGACTTTACACAGGGTAGGGTGCATAGCCCTCTCTTAGGATTGGAGGGGTGGTTGGGAGGGTCTGTGGAGGGAAAGGGAGGGGAGTGGGAAGAGGGAAGAGAGTAGGAATTTGTATTAGTATTTTTAAGTAATTATATAATAAATTAATAAAAAATGTATAATTGTCTTAGAGTTCTCCAAAACCAGAATTAAAAGCATCTCTTATGAATGTTTATATCCCACATTGTAAGTAATAAATATGTATTCCTTATCTACATATAAAATAGAGAATGGCATTAAGCAATTATGGAAGCTGAGAGGTCCAAGTCTGCAATCAACAAGTTATAGACCTAGGAAAACAATGTGCATTTTTATTCCAAGTCTGAAAGTTTGGGTATAAGAAATATGATGATTAAGTATTACATTAATTACCAGCAAGTTCTAGACTTAGGAAAAAAAACAGTGTTTCAGTCCAGGTTCAAAATCTTGGAAAGCCTAATAAAAGTATTAAAGTCAGAGAAATAATCCCAATAAAAGTATTAAAGTCAGAGAAACTTCTACTTACTCCATGTTTGTTGTAAAAATATCCTTAATTGACTGGAAGAAAGAAATCCACATTATGGTAGGTGATCTGCTTTCCTCAATCTACTGATCCAAAGAGTGATCTCACCCAAACATTCAGTCGCAAAGCACTTAGTATAACATGGTCTAAATTAATGTGTGATGTGGGAAGCCCTTCTCTCTATGTGTTGCTTTTATTGGTTAATGAATAAAGAAGCTGCTTTCTGCCAATGGCTTAACAGAATATAGCTTCCCCCAACACATGTGCACTCCATGGTCCAGTCGAGTGGCATCATGAAGGATAGCACCAACATACACTGATGGTTTATTAGAATATTTTGAGAGGGATATTTTATTAACTACCCTAAATATAGAAAAAGAATACCTACCTTTGATAAGTTATTGGCAAAAAATTGTAAGATAAATATAGAGATAGCTAGTGTATATTCAAATACATATCTGAACAGCCACAGCCACAGGAAATAGAAAGACTTTTATCATCTGGACCAATAGTTGAAAGTTTTATTCAGTACCAGCTTCCATGCTCTCATTTCTCTCACCAGCTGGGCTTTTCGTCTTCTGAAACTTTATGCAATTATGCTTAACAAGTTTGCATGTTGGTGAGGAACTATTCATTCTGAGCATAAGATTTTTCCAGTTGTGAGATGTATTGATAGCCCATTCACAGGTATTATTGGATATTCCATTGGAAGGACAAGTAGCATTTTCTTTTCCATTAAGGCTGATAGTTAATTAAGCTTACAAGTTTGAAGCTATTTTCAGAAAGAAAATGTTACACATGAAAATAGAATGTGACAAAGAAGTAGATCACATTTAATATCTAACAATGAAAATTATTTTTAAATCTTTTTTTTTTTAGATTTATGTGTATGGGTGTTTTGTCTGCACGTATATCTGTGAAACACATGTGTGCCTGGTGCCTGTGGAGACCATAAGAGAGTATTGGATCTCCTGAAACTGGAATTAGATGGCGACGAATCACAATGAGGTGCTGGTAATTTAACCTAGGAGAACAGCCAGTAGTACTCTAAACTTCCAAATCATCAGCTCTAGACAAAGAAAAAAACAGTCTTTTCATCCTAATATGGACTCTGAAAAGGCAAAGATAAAATTTTTAGGAATGAGAACCCTGAATGTACACCAGGGACAGATGATGCAGATGAGATGTGACCTCTCCCCACACATGATCCAGATGCTTTTGTTGTTCTTCTTCTCAAATCCACCCATTTCTTCAGATTTGGTTTCCATAATTTACACCAAATATTTAGGTCTTGTCATGATGAAACACTACTGAGACTCTTGTGTACAGTATATCTATGATATTTGAGATATTATTTGAACCTCAAATGGTTGTCATCTGATGGGCTTTGGCCTGGTGATTAGGCACTAAAGACTCTGACTTCATCCCTGGGTCAATATGTTAGTCAGTATATCCATTGATGTGTACTGTGATGAGATTGTTAGGAAGTGATGTAAAGCAAGGTGTGACCTGGTTAGAGGAAATTGGTGACTTAGTGCGGAAGGATATAATGGAAGAATACATACTGCCTACAATAGGTTCCTGCCTCATTCTGCTTTCTGCCCGGCAGAAGCTGATTTGGTTCACTTTACCACAAGTTGCCACCATGGTGTTCAGTCACACTGGTGACCAGAACCCACTGAGCCAAGCGCCAATGGACTACAAACTCTGAAGCTTATAGTGAAATTAAATCTTTGCTCCTATAAACTGTTTCCTGGAGGTGTTTACCACAGCAATGAAATGTGAATGATAGTACACACAACATAGAAGAAAACTGGGTGCTAGAGGTATTAATTCTTAATATTAAACCTAATGCTAGTATAATTTTACCATATACCAGTCACTACTCTATGGTCTCAATACTATCAATACTAATTTAATCATCAAATTGATATTACAAAAAAGTGTTTTCTGTTACTGTAATTAAATGTTTTCTTCTCTCTCTCTCTCTCTCTCTTTTTGAGTATTTTTTTTTTTTTTGGTTTTTTGAGACAGGGTTTATCTGTAGCTTTGGAGCCTGTCCTGGAACTAGCTCTTGTAGACCAGGGTGGCCTCAAACTCACAGAGATCTGCGTGAGTCTGCCTCCCCAGTGCTGGGATTAAAGGCGTGTGCCACCAGTGCCCGGATCAAGGCATGTTTTCTTAATAAAAAAAAAATTAATTATCTGGATATTCAATGGATTGTCAGGAGAGACTATTTTCAGCTCTTGGGATCATATAGGTAATTTGATTGAGATATCATATAATTAAATCACCAACTTGGAGGTAAAGATATAACACAGAAAGAGAGAGCATGTGCTGAGATGATACAAAAAGAAAATCTTCCAATTATTGCCTCTGAAAGTTTACTTCCAACTGTTCTGAGCACCTAACATTCATTCTAGAGCCGAACTCTGCTAAGTCTCTCACCATTTCCAAAGCTTGCTTGACTTCTAAACTTCTAACACATGAGTACTTGGAACACAACCCATAACTATGCTGTAGTAAAAAGTAACTCTATCATCTCTATTTCAGGAACGATGAAATGGAGTCATAAGTCATTATAAGCTTTCAGACTGAGCTCTTTGGAGCCATGCATCATGTTTGATAACTTCTTTTATTGATTTTTATTGAGCTCTACATTTTTCTCTGCTCCCTTCCCTGCTTCTCCCCTCCTCTTCAACCCTCTCCCACAGCCCCCATGTTCCTATTTACTCAGGAGATCTTGCCTTTTTCTACTACCCTTGTATATTAGATTTATGTGTGTTTCTTTTAGGGTTCTCATTGGTGAAAGCAAAGAAAACCAGCCCACAAATATTTGAAAACTTTTAGGTGAGTCTGCTACAATAACCTCCATGCAGCATCTGGACCATTGCATTAGTCCTCACGAGAGCACAGGGATTTATGCCTTACACAAAACTTAAGATGAGAAGAGGACTAAATGGAGGGAATTGGTTATTCAATAACAGAATTTAAAAAGAAAAAAATGTCCCAGTGGAAAAAAAGATGAATTGATTTCTTTGTGGGGAAACATGTCCTGATAATTTCCTCCTCTTTTTTATTAGTTCTGTTTTCAGCCATGTCCTTTCTGGATGCCATGGGGAATGTGATCATGACTCAAGGCTTTTGTGTTTATTATGTAATCCACCCAAAACATGTGCTCAAGGAAGGGCGACCCTTTAATGGGATTGACATTAGCGGATGATAGAGGGAATTACCTTTTGCTTTTCCTGGAATATGCAGTAGGCAACTTGAGCACATATATTTGATTCAGGAGTCCTCTTTGTTCCAGTGCAGGAGAACTCACTTGCAGAAAGGATTCAAAGAGCTGCAGAGAAAAGTGAAATACTGTGACAATAGGGAGCAAGGGATTTGTGGGGAAGTACCAGCTACAGAGACCTCTATTTCATCTTGAATTTCACTTCAGCTACTTTCTTTTGGAACTTAGTCATTTGTCATTCCCACGGTACTGATTAATGTAGGAGCAACTCAGATAAGCTGAGACCTTTGGGAAAGCAACTGATAGTCCTAAAATTAAGCTACCTCACATGAAGAAAAAAAATATAATTATTAGCCAAAAACAGAGTTCTAAAACATAGTCCAGGGTGCAGAATGACATGAATCCCAGATTTCTGACATAGTAGTTGGAGACCATGCTGCTCCACTTCATTGTCCAATATCCTGCAGCCTCATATAACAGTTGTTTCTGCATCTGAGCAAATTGATCTTAGAAGGCAGAAAAGAAAGCCAGGGCTAGCTGGGAAATTGTAAGACTTTCCCTACACTCCTGAGTTTGATTCTCATATAGAAGGTAGAATGAGAGAAGGAACTTTGTAAACTCTGACCTCCACACAGAAGTGTTCCCTTAACCCCACAGGCGCTCCAGCATAAGTTGTCATCAGTGTTTTTGATCTTAGCCAATCTTACAGGACTGAAGAATGGATAAGGAAAACGTGGTACATTTACACAATGAAGTACTACACAGCAGAAAAAAGTAAAGATATCTTGAATTTTGCAGCAAAATGGATGGAACTAGAAACCATCATTTTGAATGAGGTAACCCAAACCCAAAAAGACAATTATCACATGTACTGACTCATAATTGTTTTTTAAACATAAAGCAAAGAAAACCAGCCTACAAATCACAATCCCAGATAATTTACACTATGATGCGGACCCTAAGAGAGACATACATAGATCTAATCGACATGGAAAGTAGAAAAATAAAAGATCTCCTGAGTAAATAGGGAGCATGTGGACCTTGGTGGAGGGTTGAAGGGGAAGGGAGAGGCAAGGAGAGGAGCAGAAAAAAATGTAGAGCGTAATAAAAATCAATAAAAAAGATGAAAGATGAGGTGGTACTCAGTACATGCCAGAATGGGTTTCTGGGGAATGGTTGAAGCAGGTTGCATCATGATATATGTTAACATAATTGTGATCTTTTATCTTTTGAAAATATAAATCAAACATATTGTCATGGCCTGATTTTATTTTCAGTTCCCAAGGATGTTGTTTAAGCCAATTGGAAATAAGCAACAAATCCATTTAAACTGCTCTATATTCTAAGCCTATTAATTGTGAAAACGACTTTCCAAATATCTCAGCTCCTTTTGCCTGTAATCTCTTAAGGTGTCTTTAAAATTCACCCCTTTCGACAGAAAGGCCTCTTTCATACCTGCCTCTTCACTTGGCTTTCTTCTTTTCACCTACTTGGACATTTTGTCTATTCTTCATTTTAGTTACTTCTCATGTGGGCATCTCAATGCCAACTCTTTACCATGCTCTTTCTATTGGGCCACCAGTTTATGAGTGAGGTAGATTAAATAAATATGAATGTAGCTATAGCAAAGAAAAACAAACATACTACAAAGCTCAAACTGAGGCTCTGCAAATCATGCAAGCTTTACTGTTTGAGGCCACAACTTAGAGAATATTCAAGACAAAACCCAGGCAGAACCAATTCATGCTGTCATTTTGTTTCGGAGTAAGCAGATTGCAAACAAATTCTAGCCAAGCATATTCATTTAAATTTAAGATTTTAAGAGTTGACAGAGACCATCAATTCATTCTTGCTATGGGCTCAAAATATTCCTGTTGACATCCTAAAATGTGTTCACTTTCAGTATCTCTTGGAGGTTACTAGAGGAAAACCAATATGCCTACAAGCTTTTAATAGAACAAAGTGTATATCTGTCAGCTCTATCCACGAATCAGGGATGGGTGTCTCAGATCAGCAATTTGCTTTAGCTTTGCTCCTGACTCACAAGAATGTTAAGCACTCCAAGGGATTAAATTCTAGTCCTTTGGGGTTCTGTACACAAATAGGCTGATTTGGTCTAGTAATCAAATGAGATTTGCTTTACAAGAAAATGTGGGGAACAATTACTGAAACGAAACACAAATTGAAAGAGAAGTTGGTTGCTGAGTTAAAATGAGTGCCCTTGTTAAGTCTGAGAACAAAATTGAAGGCCACCAAAATACGCCATTCACTGTGAGTGAGGCACATATCCGCCTGGCTCTAGAAGGATGTCCTAAAATACTGTTCTTAAATGTTAAATATTTTATGAAGTGCACTGATGTAAGCTAATTTGAATCCTTATTTATAATATGAATATAAGAATGATTTTGAATCAATTAAGTATTGTAGAATTCTTTAGAACAATTTGTGTGTAAAAGAAATAACAATGAACCCTACCAAAACAGAAAAAACAGCACACACCGACACACACACACACACACACACACACACACAAATGCTACTTCCGGAAGTTTCTGCTTTTAATTTTATTCCCCTATCTAGAAATTCTCAGAGAAAGAGATTACACATCTCTCTTACCCAGAGGTAGATAATTAAATATTAACTCAACACATGAATTAGTTTAGAGTAATTAACTCGCATTAATGGGTTAATAAAACAATATAATATTTATTGAAATGTAGTTTTCAAAGACAATGAAAGGACAAATTGGCCTATTTCATCCTTACGGAGTTTGGATGATATTTCACTCCCATGACCCACCTGAGATCCCCTCTCTTTTATTTCTATTTCATTTTCTCCCCTGACACATCTGAGCAGGAAAAACTCAGGCCTTTGAAATCCAAGACCCATTTTGCCTTCTGTCACCACTCTTTTCCCATTTCTTGGACATTTGGAATGGTACTGAGGCATGCAATGGCTACTCCAGGATCTTCAGCTTGTATACAGCATTCTCTGGCAGATCTCAGCCTTCAGAAGCATAACAGACAGTTCCCTAATGAAAAAGTCTGTATCTATACATCTCTTTTTGTTGTGCAGTTCCTTCTGCCTGGAAAGATCTAATACCTTGAGCTGAATTGTGTTAGGTACATTGAAGAAATTTTGTTTCTGTTAGTATATAGAGATTCCTTTGACCTATCCACTAAATAAAAGAAAATTTTAAAATATTATTAATAAAATATAACCATATGCTTAAAAGATTAAATAAAATGTCATATCACAATAAAATAACAAGGAAATAACTAAGCACTTGCAAGATTGATAGTATGCTTTGATGATCAATGATTAAGAAAATATGACAGAGAAAAACTGATCTAGATATTTCTACTCACTGAAAAAGAAACACACGTGTATGTATATACACAGAGAGACATTTCTTTTGTCTTTTTTACTTTAGAACAACTGAGGTAACTAAGAGTAGAAAGATAAATTTCTCATGTTCTCACCTATCTGAGGTGCTTGGCTCCAAATATTGGTATGTAAGTTAATAACTTGGAGTAACTACAGAAACCAGAAATTTCAAATGGGACCATTGTGAGGTGGGGAGCAATAGAAAGGGAACTAACGGGGTACACATGATCTGATTGATCTGGCTGGAAAAATGGGCAAAATGGTGGACCCTAATTAAGGAGGGAATAGTGGATAAATCCGAAAGAAGGAAAATTAATGGTAAAGTCTATAAAATTAATGTCTGTAAAAGCCATAAACAATCATACTATTAGCTATCTATCTAAAAATACTTAAGATACCTATAGTACACATAGGTCAGTATATAAATATATATAGATAGTTTAAATGAAATATCCCAATTTGGGGGGCTAGAGAGATGGCTCAGTGGTCAAGAGCATTGCCTGCTCTTCCAAAGGTCCTGAGTTCAATTCCCAGCAACAACATGGTGGCTCACAACCATCTGTAATGAGGTCTGGTGCCTTCTTCTGGCCTACAGACATACATGCTGGCAGAATATTGTATACATAACAAATAAATAAATATTTTTAAAAAAGAAATATCCCAATTTGGGATGACAGTGCTCCCTCTAAGATCATGCCTAAGGACTATTAAAAAAAAAAAAAGACCCAACACTAGGCATGAGAGGTTCTCTTTTAGTTGTTGACTAGAGTACTCAAAGAAAATCTCAAAACATTGTAGGCTAAGGCTATTGCCTAGAAGTTTTGATTCTACCCCCAAAGATGGCAGGTATGCTCCTCTTTCTGAATATAGCATGCACTTCAGAAAAACATTACATAATTCTCTGATCTGAAGTTAACATGAAAACACCCTCTTGAGGGACAAGCTCTCATGGTACCAAAAAGCATCATGTAATCTTCAAAGGCAGTTGTTCTCAAACGTACAAATGCTGCAACACTTTAATACTGTTTCTCATGCTGTGGTGGTCCCCAACCACAGAGTTATTTTCATTTATGTTTTATAACTCTAACTTTGGTGCTGTTTTGAGTTGTAATATAAGTATCTGTGCTATCTGATGGTGTTGAGCAACTCCTGTGAAAGGTCTGTATGACCCCAAAGGGGGTTATGAACCATAGGTTGTGAAACATTGTTCTAAAGGAAAGAAGCAATCAACAGTTCTACCCAATTATGATACCCACAAACAACATTGACCTGCATGGCATGATAAACCAAGCAGTATAATAATATCATGCATACCTTAAGAATAACCAATAGCTAATTGTATTTAAGTCTCTAATTTACTTAAGGTCTTCTCAACAAGTGAGAATCATTACTGTCACCAGAAGCCTAGCCTGCTAAACAGGGTTAGTAGTTAAACCAAAAAATTTAGAAGAGATTCTACAACTGCAATTTTTCTAAACCAGCATCATCCTGAAATACATCTATAACACATCGCCTGTACTTAAGGGAGGGAGGGAGAAACTTATGCAAGATTTCAAGGAATGGAAAGTTTGCTCTGAGATTGAGTCTTTTTGTTATATCAGAAGCTCTATGTTTATGAAGTCTCACCTCCTTAAGCCTGACCTGTAAAAGGACATGGGTAGACATGATAATGGAGAAGGGAGAAACCTCAGAAAGTTTCAATTTTACACACAGAATTATTGGGATCTCAGGAATGCTGAGAAGAAGAGAAATGGTCTTTCTGAGGAAAGAGAACAATTGATTATCTAATTCCAAATGATCAGCCCTGAAAACCTATACATATGAGTATGTTATTCAGCCTAAATGTGTTGTTTTTCTGTATTTAATATATTTATGATTATTTATGTTTATGTTTGTTTATGTTTATATAACATTGTTATATAAAATACACATTATATCAAATATATTAAATATGATATATAAAGAAAAAGAGGCCATGAATTTATAAGACAGCCAGTAGGAGTTTGTGGGCAAGTTGTTTGGAATGATAGAAAAAGGGGGAAAGATGTAATTATAGTACAATTTTTAAAAATGATAAAATACATTAGAGTCTCTTAATGACTCTAGGGCTGATTTCTTTGTCTTTTAAGACATTTTCTTGGAAAATGGTGAAATTAATTCAGATCTAAGAAAAAGAAAAATCAATCTGGACTTGGAAGTGGCAGGCAGAAAATGTTGCAAAGGAACAAAAATAAGCTTTAAATATAGACATTGTCATAATAATGTATAATATTAAATTTATATGCTAAGTTCTTTGCAAGGTCCATGTACTGATTTATTTTTATGGTATAACACTGGTAACTTCTAAAAGTCATAACTTATGAAACAAAATTCTGATTAATTATGATAAAATATTCATGTGAGTACATGTTAGAAATATATGATAAATTATTAATGTATATTTTTGACATTTGTATTTACACTTATATTTGTAGCATTTGAAACAATAGAAATTAAAAAGCACCAATTTCATAATATACTTCTACCTTCAGCATATTTAATTTGAAAAGCTACTTAATTTTAATATAAGATGAAAGGTAGAAAAAAAATTGAGAGACAAATCAATAAAATTAAAAATAGGAAAGCAAGAAAAAATGAAATGTTGATCCTTGAAAAAATAGATAAAATCAGAAAGCTTCTACCCAGAATAATTAATTAAAATTAAAGAGAGAAAAAATAGCATATAGGTAATACGAATCAGAGAACACCTGTACACTAAAAGCATAATAAAGGAAATTATATACATTGATGATCAATAACTTAATACATTAGATGAATTAATATGGTTATTTCAAAGATATAACTTTCACAAGAACATATAAGAAACAAAAAAATTAATAGACATCAATCTACTAAGGAAATTACATCAATAACCAATAATTATCTAAACAGAAATCACTATATCAACATGACTGTACTAGGATATTCTACAGTGCGTTTCAGGAATAAATTAATAGATAACCCATAACTGAGAGTAAGAGAAAGCAGAACACATTCTGATTTATTCTTTACTTTTGAGCAATCTTACCAGCCTCCACACTTACATTTTATTAACATATCTTTTCTTTTCTTTATTTATCTTTTGGTTTTTCAAGACAGGGTTTCTCTGTAGCTTTGGAGCCTGTTCTGGAACTAGTAAAGGCATGTGCCACCACCAACCCTGCATCTTATAAACATTTCTTTTGCAAAATTTGTCTGTATTACTTAATTAATAATGTCATCAATCATTAACATCACATTCTTTCTTTGGAGCTGTCTTAGTTACTATTCTATTCCTGGAAATAAACAAAATGACTTATAAGAGAAAGCATTTAACTGAAGGCTGATTTACAGTTCCAGAGGGTTAGTTCATTATCATCATTTGGGACATGGTAGCAGGCAAACAGACATGGTGCTGGAGCAGTAGCTGGGAACTTACATACTGATCTATAGGGTGTAGTCAGAGAGAGACACTGGACTTTGAGTGGGCTTTTGAAATCTCAAAGTATATCCACAGGGACACATCTCTACCCACAAGTCCACACTTCCTCCAACAAGACCACACCTCCTACACATTCTCAAACAGGTACACTCCCTGGTGACTAAGCATTAAAATGCGTGAGCCTCTGGGGCTCATTCCCATTCAAACCACCAGAGTCTGGTAAAACACTATCCTCATTTTATAAATTAGGAAACAAAATGGGAAATGTGTAGGAATAGTGTGGATATTACAATAATGTTAATTTACAAATTTTACTTGGCAACTTGCCTATATTTGTTTTTGTTGATTCTGTCTTCTATCTATTGTTTTATTGATTATGTCTGTATCTATCAAATTAGCCAATATACAAATCACCTGGATTTCTTATGAAAATTCAGACTGTGGCTTAGTAGGTAATAGATGGGTCAGATATCCCACATTTACACAACCTCC
This sequence comes from Microtus oregoni, assembly GCF_018167655.1. Lineage (NCBI taxonomy): Eukaryota > Metazoa > Chordata > Mammalia > Rodentia > Cricetidae > Microtus > Microtus oregoni. The sequence goes on from NW_024543069.1 coordinate 9,693,908, forward strand.
TAGTTTACTTTGGAACATAAAGCTTTAGATCTTTTCCTCTAACATTAAGTCGTTTCAGTTCCTAAAAGGTCTTTAGACAGATTTTCTTGTCATTAAAAATGAAACATTTAATAGATTATAAATGAACTAAATGAATTTTATTACCGGACAAATACCCAGCGATTCATAACTTGGAATGAGTAGGATAGGTGATTATGAATTACTTACTTTGTAACTATGAACCTTAGCTTTATGTTCGGTCTCCAGAGATAGGATGCTGCTTTGCTATTTTCCTGTATCCTGGAAATATACCCACTGAAACACATGTGATAATTAATACTCTTTGACAATTTGACATTGTATAGAATAAACCAGGAGAGACACCATTTCTTCTATCTGCAAAGGTAGAAACATCTGATTTCATCTTTATCAGGATTAAGAGCTCTGCTTTCTCTGTCACATGTCCCTACCAAAACTTCTCTGGTTCTTGCCAGGAAAAGTTTTCTATTTCAGCCTAGTCTTTTTAAAACAAGAGATAATTTTATTATGTGTGTGTGTGTGTGTGTGTGTGTGTGTGAACTTTCATTTTTCCTCTGTCTCATTTCTTCAAGTAAGAGGTGAAGACTATACTTACAAGGACAATTTCTATAGTTCCTTAAATGAGCCTGTTGATCTATCTTACAGTACCAGTTTCAGGTTTAAAGGAAACATACATAATTTAGTTGCTATTAACTCAATATGTACTCAGAACAAAGGGGGAGGTTTGGTATATTAAAACAATTTTTAACAGTAGCCTGACTGTCAACATGTGACTTCAGATTTTAAGTGGAAAAGGCTGGTAGCTGCTCATTCTCCATCCAAGACCTTTCCTCAAGAGCAAAACAGACATTTTCTGTGAAGTTGAAATTACAAACTGTGTGGAAAAAAACATGTTTTTCCGGAAAATTCGGTCTACATTGGAGAATTGAATAAATAAGCCTCGCAAGAACTATCTCAGAATATACTGTGCCTTACGAACTGTGCATTAAAGGTATTTCCATATATAGCAATCCATGGAATCACACTGCAAGAATAATCAGATTCAGAAAAGCTACCCACCATACAATGGTTTATTAAACAATAGTATTGGGATTCAGTGGCAAATACATCCAGAGCGTTCTTTTCATACTCTTATTTTCAAGTTCAAATACTTGTCTAAGCACAAAGTCAGCACCCTGGCTTGAATTCCTGTCCCTTCTCATTAATAGTTGGAAGATACCAAATTCATTCATGCCTAAATTCTTTTGTATCCTGAAGATCTTCTTTCTCTGGTATCAATCATCTCCTATGGCTCTTAAATCTTCCTGCTTCTAAATTTTCATAGTTTCCTGAGCCCTGAGGGGAGGAACTTGATGATGCTGTTTCATCATCATTTAGGTCTGAGTCTCTCAAAGTCTCTCACTTCCTCCACATTGTTCAGTGTGGATCTCTGAATTAGTTCCCATTTACTGCAGGAGGAAGCTCTAATGATGACTGAGCAAGCCATTGATCTATGGATATAGCAGAATGTCATTAGTAATTATTGTACTTCTATGTTCCTTCTGTAGAACAGTAGTTTCTGGATTCCATTAGGCACACGGCCTATCTAATATCAGGCTTCTTTCCTCTCAAGCAGTGTATGTCATGGGTCTTATTTCATGGAGAGGAATTCAAATCCAATCAGACAGTTGTTGGTATTACCAGAATGTTTATGCTACTGTTTACCAGCAAACCATGCAAACTGGTTGCCATTGTAGATCACAGGTTTCCAGCTTTTTTGATGTTTAACTTTTTTTTTTTGACCTTTGTGGTTTCTTTATTTATTTTTTATTGAGAAAAGGAGAAAAAAAAAAACAAGTTTCCACCTCCTCCAAGCCTCCCATTTCCCTCTTCCTTCCTCCTCCCACCCTTCTCCCCCTCCCCCCACTCCTTTCCCCCTCCCTCTCCAGTCCAAAGAGCAGTCAGGGTTTTCTGTCCTGTGGTAAGTCCTAGGTCCTCCCCCCTCTGTCCATATCTAGGAAGGTGAACATCCAAACTGGCTAGGCTCCCACAAAGCCAGCACATTAAGTAGGATCAAAACCCCGTGCCATTGTCCTTGGCGTCTCATCAGCTCTCATTGTTCGCCATGTTCAGAGAGTCCAGTTTTATCCCATGCTTTTTCAGTCACAGTCCAGCTGGCGTTGGTGAGCTCCCAGTAGATCAGCTCCACTGTCTCAGTGGGTGGGTGCACCCCTCGTGGTCCCGACTTCTTTGCTCATGTTCTCCCTCCTTCTGTTCCTCATTGGGACCTTGGGAGCTCAGTCCAGTGCTCCAGTGTGGGTCTCTGCATATCATCATAGAACCTTCATCTGGTGATGGATGGAGATAGAGACAGAGACCCACACTGATGTTTAACTTTCTATTCTGATAGCATGTAGAGTACCTTCTAGTACCATGAACACTCATTAGTAGAATGAAGGTTATAGGTAGGTACCAGCTCAATGTTTCCTTGTTCACTGAGTTATGTAAATCTTCTTTTCAGCAATAGAAACTTACCTATTTGTAGAAAGAAACCTATAGTCTTTGGTCAAAGTTGTTTCAAATTTCCACTGAATATCTTCAGCCAACAGATCAAAGAGATGTAATTCATTCCTGACACTGGAAGTTTCACTTGGTGATGAAATATATCTGGTTGTGACATTATCTTCTCTGCTATTTCTTGACCATATTGAGATTTCCTTCATATAACAGAGAGTACTTTATTATGCAATCTTTTGTTGTGAAAGTCTTTATGTTAAGTTTTGGGCTTGTGGCTCCTAAGGCCTATAATAGCCCAGTTTTCACACTTTTATGATTTCAGAAATATAGTTTCATTACTCAATGACTGTCATTTTAGGTAACTACACAAGGGTTTAATTAACGCAATTTACAAAATGAATTTTAAGGAGCAATGTTCTAAATAAAAAATGATATTTAAAAAAAAGACTCACTAGTAAAATGCTAGAAAGCAATTTCCTTTACCTTTAATCATCTCTAAAATTGTCCACAAATATTAATGTAAAAATCTGTTCAAAACTATAAAATGCCCAAAATATAGTTTCACCAAAAAAGTTGTATATTGCACTGCTTATGCTAAAAATAAGAAAACAGAGAATGCATTCTTCAGAGATGATTAAGAGCAACAGAGATCGATTTCTAGCATTTTGCTATGGAATAACTTTTTGAAATATAACTTTTAACATAAATCCTTGGAAATTTTTGTTGTTGGTCAGTATTTATTTCAAGTTTTATCACACTGTAATTTTAAACAGTAGCCCCATTGCTGATGTCCAGTAATAATCTTTGCCTGGTTATATGCATGGATCTAAAATATCTTGGTTGATGACCTTAATGTTGAAGTGTTAAAGTTAATACATTAATACTAAAATATTCCAATAGATGATGGATCTATGACTCAATACGTAACACATTTGCCATAGAGGTATGACGATCAGAGTTTAACAAAACACATCTAAATGACCAATGGATATGGCAATTAACATGTCATTTCAGTTCTAAGTTAGCAACGAAGAAATGCTAAGCAAGTTGTTTGCTCAACTAATCCTCACACATGGGCTCTAGAATCAGTTGAGAGACTCTCAATGAATAAGGTGGATAGACATCAAAGTACCTCCAAATTAACCTTGGTTCTTCACAGATGTAACCATGTGCTTCTGTATACATACATCTGTCCACATGATTATGAACATAAAATATAAAAATGTAACACACATGTACATAAAAATAATAATTTAATAAAATATTCCAAAAGAGTTCAGCCCTAATAAATTTCAAGTAAAACGTGTTATACTTTGATTGCTCTGGACTCCATTATACCTAACTTTTCCTTTTTAAGTAAATATAAACTTTTATACCTTCCTGTCTTCATATTCCACGGTAATATGTGATACTAAAACTTAACATCTTAAATTAGTAAGTCTTCACAACAATCATTCAAAAGCTAAATACTTAATAATTTTGCAAAAATAAAAATGAATAATTACACTTTATTCTGAGTTCTTTGAACTCAAGACACCCTTACAAACTGTAAAAATGATCAGAGTACACAATGTTCTATTTTATTAAAAATAAATGATCTGAAACATTTTGGCATATTTTCATTCTCGATATCTCTCTTGAGAAATTATACCTCGATCTGTGAAAAACAATGTCTTTTTTAAAGATTCATTTGTGGTTGTAAACTGTAATGGATTGAGTAACCATTTGCAGCTCTCCGGCATGTACGCCAAAAATCAGATGTTGACTTTAATGCAACTGTGTCTTCTTTTGAAACTATCGCATGACTATTGAAAGGGGCTTAGTGTGTCTGCATGATAAAAATTCATTAAAGAACCTCTATTAAAATAAAGCGTAGAATTCACTTGATGTCTGTAATCCATTAAGACACAAAGTCAGTGAGTTCTACCTATATTTTAATGTATATTATATCACCCTATACAATGATGTGATTTTGTTGAAAAACTGTTTATATGTAAAAGGTTTGCTATTAGAACTTAGTTCAATATTTTCCGTAACTAAAGATAATATCTTCATTTTAATGAAATGTGGCATTCTTGTTGTTGTTTTTCTTGGACATTTAAAAGGAGATACATCTGGCTATGGGGGGAAATGTAACTATGACTTCTATTTGACAGTGTAACTATGTTTGAAAAATGAGTTAGATTAAGCTTGGTACAAGCGAGCAGGACTGACTTTATAAGGACATGTAGAGAAAACATTTTCCCATCATGATACTGCACAAAACTTATACACAGACTTATTCAGTCACTGAAACCTACATAAGAGAAAAGAGAGTGGGAAGAGCTGTCAGAGTTGTTATTAATGATGAAATCTTTATCTGCTTAGTGATGGGCTATTGTCCAATTATTTTCCATGGCTCGCAAGGTCTGCATAAATTTGATAAAATTTTCTTGTTTCCATTGTGATTTTTTCTGAGGCTCTTTCCCGGGCACTCCTCCAGAATGGCAAGCTCATGTAGATTTTAAAATACCCTCTCCATATATCACCCACACTTGTCCTGCCTGGGGATGGATTGATGTCTGAGCTCAGACAGTTGGAGCTAAGTTGCTTATCTCAGTGGAAAAAGAAAGTTCAGGTTGCCTCAGCTACAGAAGGGGGTCCATTCTCCTCGGTGATTTTTGATTATTTCCACTGCTTCCAGTGAGGTAGGCACATGCTCACCAATTACAATAAAGATGCCCAAAAAGGACATCATTTCCAAAGGGCAGGTCCAAAGTCACTCTTTCCTCTTTATACATTATGCAACTTTTCTGCATGGATAAAGTATGATAATGAGGGTTATTAGTCTTTCCAGTTCAAGCAATGAACAACTGAGAGACTGACTTATCATTGACCTTTAAAATTTAGATATTCAGCCTATTGGTCATTTTCAGTCCTTATCAATTAGTTTTTAAAAAATAATTTATGAACTTTAAAATTAGCACAACTACTCCATAGACCTTGAGATTTTTTTCTAAAAGAAAAGTTTTCTAAAAAATGATAGAGAAGACAGGTGAGAGTCTCAACTACCATGGTTCTGACCAAGGACAAATATTAATCTATCCATTCCACCAAGTGTTAGTTTCAGGTATTATCACATGGCTAATGAAGTCTAAGTCCCAGAATTGCAGTATAGGATAGCCTGAGAGGCAATATTTAAGTTGATCTCTGTTAAAACTTCAACAACCTCAGCTAAAAAGAAAGCAAAATTGCTTCCATAGATTTAAAGAGCTTTGCTAAAGTCAAATGCGGACTATAAAGCAGAACCTAAGTCCTAGGTCTCTTTGTTTCTAAACCACTGACCTCACCCCTCACATCATAATTATAGTCCAAGTCAGTCCTCATTTACTAAAAAAAAATCAACCACAAAAATGTCCTTAGGCAGATGACCACAACAATCTTTTCATAAGTAACAACTTCACTGTTTCAACAACGATCAGCACAGATGTACCCAAGCTTAGATTTTCACACCTATCACCAATTACTGCCCACAATTTACATTCATTGGCAAAACTAGGAAAACACTTAAACATTGTTCTGTTGATGCAATATTCTGGCAAATGTGTCTGAAAATGTTTGAAATGTATATCTGTCAATGTCAAATAGTAGGGAAGAGTTCAGGTGTCGAAAGCTTCCTTGCTCTGCAAAAGAGCAGAGGGCTTGTGAAGACAATTTAATAAGCCAGAATGAGAGAGCTTTGATTTTCCACCTTCCTCATATGTCTAATGGTCTAATGAAAACATCAGGGAAATTTGGAGATTAAACACACTAATATATCTCTGCTGTACGGGCTCTTATTGCCACTGTGATTATTACTTTTTAAAGATGTGCAATGATAAACTATTTTCAAGATCACAGCTATATTTTGTTCATAATCATCTGTGCTCTATAAAGGATACATTCCTTTAAATAAAACATTTCCTGCAAAATTGCATCCAAGGCGTTTCCTGAGTTGAATCGAAAGCTGTGAGCAATAGGATTAGAGCATTAAAAATGTATTGTATATAAATGACTTTATACTGTTTGAACTAAAAGTAATTGCTGATCAAGGTGTTAAAACTTAAATGTGTAAAGTGAGACATTTTTCACATATATCCTCTATAGGTAACTGACTTCTCCTACCCTCAGGTTTTGTGTGTAGGGAAAAACACACTGCACTAATTTCCCTAAAAATCTACCAGTCACCAAGCTCTAACTCTTGATTTGCTATTTTAAGGGACATTATATGCTGTGAAATATAAATAATAAGTGCTCTTTTTTCTTTCCCCTTCAGATGATAGATTGCTCATCATTTGTGTTTTGGTAACATTTTTATGTCTTCCTAAATGCAAGGGCTTCCAGTAGAATAATGCAGTGATTTAGCATAAAATATAGAATTATTGAAAGCAAAAGTCAAGAATCTATCTAAAAAATTAAATCAGAAGTGTGAAAGTTATTTGTTTTAATGATGAGCTTTCTATGGAGTTTAGTTAATAGGAAATAAGTTCACACTAACACATTTTGAGAAAAATGTCCCTGCCAACATAGTGTGTGCAGAGTTGAAGTTTAATTCTTTGGTGTTTGAAGCAAAGGATAGAAAGTTTGGGGCCAGCATAGGCAACATGGTGTTAAATTAGTCTCATTCACAAAGAAAAAAAAAATCACGCTTTGTTGAATGAGCTGCGGGCTGTGTTCCTGCCGCCCGGCTCCTGGCTGCCAGCTAGCTTATGCCCCGAAATAACAACACACAAACTGTATTCATTTAAACACTGCCTGGCCCATTATATCTAGCCTCTTCTGGCTAACTCTCATATCTTGCTTTTACCCATCTCTAGTAATCTGTGTAGTACCAGTCTTACTGGGAAAGATTCAGCATGTCTGACCTGGAAGCTTGCTTCATTGCGTCTGCCCCGGAGAGCAGTGGCATAGCATCTGAGTTCACTTCCTCTTCCTCCCAGCATTCTGTTCTGTTTACTCCACCTACATATGTTTTAACCTATCAGGACAAGCAGTTTCTTTATTAACTAACCAATGACCTTCCTCCATCAACGCTTTCTCTCCATATAGCACATTTTTGTCTCTGCAAGGATTGATTGGAGCTTTGATTAATGGATAAAGATATTCTTTATAAAGATGTATTTTCCTGCAATGTTTAAACTTAACATGATCATCCTAGAGGTAGAGGGTAGTACTGGTCACAAAACCCCAAAACTGAGAATCCTCTCAAGTCCTTTAGGAGATATTATGGATAATAGTTTGCATTGACCAGTAGTTCTAGGAGGGCTTTCCTGAGGCTACTGTACTGACTAGTTTTTGTTAGCCTGACACAAACTAAATTTATCTGGAAGTAGGAAATTTTGGTTTCTGACAGATAGGCCTATGAGCATACATACCTATGGAGCACTTTTTAAGTTCTCAATTAATGCTGGACTGAGAACCCAGCTCATTGGGTCTGACTGTCCCTGGGCAGGTAATCAATGGTTGTGTAAGAATGCAAGCTGAGCAAGTCATAGTAAGTCAGCAAGTTGCATTCTTCAGAGGTTTCTGCTTCAAGTTTCTGCCTTGAGTTCTTACCTTGGCATCACCCATGAGGATTGCAACCTGAAAGTTAAGGCATTTCTCTTCAAGTTGCTTTGGTTGTGTTGCTTTATCCAAACACTGAAAAGGCTAATTAGTACAGTATAGCTATAAAAGTCATCCATATTATTAGAGTTCTTCAAAGGAAGATAATTAATTTGGTTTATATAGAGAGGTAGAAATTTAAAATGATGTCTTAGCTCTTGTATTTGTAGGGGTTCTCTGGAAAAAACAGAAATAATAGAATGAACCTTTCTCTACACATGTATATTTGTAAACACACATACATACATACATACATATACATATAGATTAGATAGATAGATAGATAGATAGATGATAGATAGATGATAGATAGATAGATAGATGATAGATAGATTGATAGATAGATAGATAGATGATAGATAGATGGATAGATAGATAGATAGATAGATGATAGATAGATGATAGATAGATAGATAGATAATAGATAGATAATAGATAGATAGATAGATAGATAGATAGATAGATAGATAGATAGATAGATAGATGATTAGAGTGGTTTTACTGCTGGGGTCTATTCATTCTACCAATGATTGTCTCTCAACAGAAAGTCCAGGATCCACATAGCAGGTTTTTTTCAGACGATCTACCCCCAAATTGTGACATGAAGACTTGTCTGAACACAGAAACCAGACAAGGGAAGCAACAATAATAAAAATATTAACTCCATAAAGGACAGATAAGGCAAATGTGCTGAAATCCTCAACAGTATACTAGAAGATCAAATCTAACATCCCGGTAAAATTTAATTCACCATGATCAAATGAGACTCATCTCAGAAGTGTGAGGATAGTTAAAAGCTAATAAGAAATAATAGTAGATGAAAAGCAGATGAAGAGAAGATAGATAAGTAGATAGACAGATAGGTAGATAAATGGTAGGTAGGTAGATAGATAGATAGATAGATAGATAGATAGATAGATAGATAGATAGAAATTTATTCCAAAACAAAATGTGGGAAAGGTGGTGGCAATATCTTTGAAGGACAGAGTTGGAACACGGGTTGTGGGAAACACACTTAAAGTTTTAGTAGTGAATAGATGGTGGCATATGAAATATAAATAAACAAAACAATACAAGTTTTAGAAAATGGAACGAAGAGTCAGGAGAATTAGACACCAAATTAGTCACTAGACTGCTCTGGTCAGGAAAATGTGGGAGACTGAGTTTGAACACAAACAGCTGTGGAAGTCTTGTTGAGGACTAAAGAGAGACAGAAATGGAGGAGCAAAGGAGCAGAGACAACAGGAAAGGAAAAGGAAGGAATGAGAAAAGAGAAAGAAGGGAAGAAGAAAGGAAGAAAAAAAAGAAGGAAGCAGAGAGGGAGGGAGGGAAGGAGGGTATCATAGTTTTAGTTTCCAGCAGACAGTATCTTATTAAAAAGTAAAATCCAAAGTGAAAATGAAGAGAGAAACAGTTTTGGCCAGTGCAATTGCCAGAAGCTTGAGACAAAATACGGGGAACACAGAAGAAAGTATCATCACAAATAAGTTCTATATTTATATCAACACTGAGCTGACTTCTAAACAGCTGTGGGTCCTGGACTCCAAAGCGTTGGAATACTGGGAAAGTGCTCTTCTTTGCCAAGCAGGCTGTGACACGGTGGAGGAAAGCCAATTTGAAACGCTTCCATCTGAGTCTGGAGACTTAAAAGTCAAGCATCCTTGTATCTTGTCACCAGAGACCCACAATAAGAGTCTGGTCTTGTCCAGGAAGTGCCTGCCTGGAATATTGTTCTAGTCAAAGGAGAAAGACTGAATCACGGAGTTGGGAGTGCCATGTGGGGAAACTGATCCTACTGGAGTTACTAGCAAAGAGAGGACCCTCCTGTGTAGACCAGTTAAAGAAGCTCTCAGATGAGGACCATGTCATGGCAAGCAATCACATAGTTCAGCTAAACTGAGTAAATATGAGAGGTAACCCAAATGACTATGATGACAACGTGACTTTGTGGTGACTTTCCCACTCACAAAGAGACGTTTGAAAGCAATAGAGACTCCTACCTGCTTCCTTAAGCTACGTTCCATGCCAACCTGGGATACAGGATTATCCAGGATGAATTATTGCTTGCTCTGACCAGGAGTTATACCCTAGGGTTGCTAGGCAAACAGCACAAAGGACAAAAAAAGAAAATTTCTGCCTTCTTCACAACTATAATCAAGCCCATTTACATTCTTAGACCAGTATCTTCCCATCATGGTGCAACAGTAGCGTGTCTGGTTGCAGCACTCATAGGTAAAGCATAATAATCATAACTGCTTAATTCACCTTTTTTAAAAATTGAAAGCAGACGTTACAGTACAGATCTCTACTCTCCACTCTTCTGGTAGCTGAGGCAGGAGAATTTCAAGTTCATCATTCATATGGGCTAGAGTGCATTCCAAGGCACTTTGCTAACCAAATAAGGATCCTCCTGCCTCAGCCTCACAAGTGATGGAATTAGAGGTGTGATCAAATACTCCAGGGTACAAACCTTGCTTGCTATGTAAATAAAAATTGTTGGGTATACCTTAGTGTTAAAGTAGTTTCTCATTTGTAAAAAATAACATTAATATATAACTTATTGTCATGTAACTATTATTCCATGAAGCCAATAAAATCCCTATTTAGGAAGATTATTATTAATGTGGTGATCCTAAATAAATACCTGTTGGTTTTAATTTTATTGGTTTGAACAATGTACCTAGTTTATCTACTAGATTCCAGGTAATGCTTGAGGATCTTTAAATATGTTACTGCAAAAATCTGTATTTTTGCTGTACTGGCTTTAAATGAAAGCCCTATCTTCTTGGTGATGATTTAGCAAAAGAAATAGGAGAATGAATACAGAAAACTACTTAGCATGATGCCTGGCCTCAAGATGATATTCATTAAATGGTAATGAACAATAAATCTTATATAAATTAAACATGCTTTATTATCAAGAGTAAAGTATAACTCCAGCTTTAATGTACTCTCAATGTGAAATAATTTTGCTAGTCATAAATATAGGATAACACGGTTTCAAACTTTATAGATTCCTAGCATAATGCAAGAGATGCGCAAGTTCTGAGAAATATCACCATTCTTATGTTATACAATGAAGGGTTTCACCCAGTGAGAACTTTTGAGAATAGAAAACTTTCTCATTATGGAGTTGGCAGATGAGGACTGGCAAAATGCGATGGGACTGCCAATCAGTACCAGTGTGGGCAGCATAACACTGCATCCAGCAAGAGCCCAATTCTGCAGAGCAAATTGCTAAGAAGATGTGGTTTTGGAAGAAATTGTATTTGTATTGTCTGGAAGATTGGAATGAACCTCTTGGTGGTTGGATACAGTCTGCTTAACACAATGTCTTTGAAGCTAGAAGAAGCTTTGACCCACAGCATCTGTGAATTTCTATGATGCTTTAGTTTTAACTCTCTTATTATTTTATGCCTTTCAAAAGTAAAACCCTACATGTTTGAAATCATAATATAATTACCTTATTTCCTCCTTCCCATTTCTTCTTCTTCCAACCTTTCTCATGCATCCCCTTGCTGTTCATTAATATGTATGGACTCTTTTCCTGTTTTATGTGTTGTTACACATGAGCAGTACTAAAATGTGCTAAAAAATGAGGCAAAGCTATTCATGAAATACAAATAAAGTTAAAAACAAATTTCACTCCCGCAGGACAAAGATTATATTATGTCTAATAATGTAATACAAGACATTACATGTAAAATTCCACAATCCATAAAACAGAAAGGAAATTATTATGGATCAATTATATTTGCTGAAGATAAAGAGAAAGATATCTTGTTTTTAAAAGCACCAAGGTATCAATTCATAAAATCTAAAAAGGTAATTTAGATCATTTAGATGACATAACTATTTCTAAAAAGACAAAATTCAGAAATTTAAATATGCTTGAAATCATAATATAATCACATAATTTCTGATTCTAAAATACATTAAAACTGAAAATATGTTTGACTATTCAATGGAAATATAATACAAAACTATAAAAATAACATTTACCTTTATCTGTGCATCAAAAGTATAAAAATGTATAAAAAGTGCATTTTCTATATTATCAATCATCTATTTAAATAAAAAATATGAGTGCTGTTGGCATCTCCTATATTTGGAGAAGTAGCCCAAATTAAGGATACAGTCTTCCAAAAAAGAATTGTAATTTCACCATCAGTTTAGGAAACCCTACTTGAGGTACCTTATGACTAGGTAAGAAAAGGTTCAAGATCTCTTTCTCTTGCTGTTTCTCTTTCCGTCTCTCTGTCTCTGTCTCTGTCTCTCTCTCTCTCACACACACACATACACACACACACACACACACACACACACACAAACACACACACTCAAACAGTTCAGCAGCTGGAAGCAGTTGCTTCAAAGGTTTGACTACCTGAGTTCAGTCCCCCAAACCTCTGCAGAAAAAGAGAAGTCACTTTGAAAGTTGCCTTCTGCCTTTCACCCACGTGCCATTGAACGGATTTGATACACACACACACAAGCATTCATGCACAACGTGATATGTACATCTGTGCTGTGGAGAACAAAAGATACAGATTCTTGAGCATGGCTGACTAGCCATTGTAGCCCTAATAAATGAACAACAGAGTAAGGAGGAAATTTTCTCGTGTAAACATGGTTGTAAGTTCATGAGAAATTGTAGGCAGAGGCAACTTGCTTGTTTCTCAGACCTGAAATGATCACACAGACACTATATAATTGCAACACTCCTTGGCCTAATACATCCCACTCTACCCAATGGACAGGTTTGCCAGACAGAAATTTAACAGAGAAATAAGAGAGCTAACAGATGTTATGGCTCAAATGTACTTAACACATGTCTACAGAACATTTCATCCAAACACACACACACACACACACACACACACACACACACACAATCTTCTCAACATCTGATGGACCTTTTCTAAAATTGATTACATACTTGGTAACAAAGCAAACCTCAACAGATACACACCAAAAAAAAAAACCTGGAATAAACCCCTGCACCTTATTGCATCACCATAATTTAAAGTTAGAATTCAACAACAAAACTAATTTCAGAATGCTTATAAACTCATGGGAACTGAACAATGCTCAACTGAATGACAACTGGGTAAAGGAAGAAATAAAAATTGAAATTAAATACTTCTTTTACTTGAATGGAAATGAATGCCCAACATACTCAAATCTGTGGGACACTATGATAAAAAAGTGCTAAAAGGAACGTTCATAGCACTTCGTACCTACATAAAGGAAGTGGAGAAACCCCTCACTGGCAACTGAACAGCACACCTAAAAGCTCTAAAACCAAAAGAAGCAAACCCACCAAAGAAGAGTAGATGGCAGAAAGGAATAAAATTAAGAGCAAAATTAATAAAATAGAAACAAAGAAAGCAGTACAAGGAATCATTAAAACAAAGAGCTGGTTCTTCGAGAAAATCAACAAGATAAACAAACACTTATGGAAACTAACCTAAAGGCAGAGAAAGAATATCCAAATCAACAAAATTAGAAATGAAAAATGAGACATAAAAGCAGACAGAGAAAGTCTACAGAATCATTAGGTCATAAATTAAAACCTGTACTCCACAAAATTGAAAAATCTAAAAGAAATGGAAATTTTTCTGGGTAAGTATCACATACCAAAATTAAATCATGACCAGATGAACAATTTAAATAAACATATAACCCTAAGGAAACAGAAGTAGCCCTCAAAATGCTACCAACCAAAAAAAAAAAAAAACATAGGGTAGATGATTTCAGTGTAGAAATCTACCAGAACTTCACAGAAGAGCTAATACCCATTTTCATCAAATTGTTACACACAATAGAAACAGATGAAACATTGCCAAACTCTTTCTATGAGACTACAGTTACCCCAAACCACACAAAGACCCAACTAAGAAAGAGATTTACTGATCAGTCTCCCCCATGAACATTGATGCAAAAATACTCAATAAAATACTGGAAAACTGAATGCAAAAACACATTAAAAAATCATCCATCATGCTCAAGTTAACTTTATCCCAGAGATGCAGGAATGGTTCAACATATGGAAATCTATCAATGTACTCCATCATATAAATAAACTGAAAAAAAATATAATAATCTCATTATATGCTGAAAAAGCATTCCACAATATTTAACACACCTTCATGACAAAAACCTTAGAGATCAGGAACATAATAAAAGCAATATACAGCATGCCAATAGCCAACATAAAATTAAGTGAAGAGAAACTCAGTGTGATTCTACTAAAATCAGGAACAATACAAGAATGCCTACTCTTTCGGTAACTATTCAATATAATACTCAAAATTTTAGCTAGAGCAATAAGACAGCAAAAGGAGATCAAATGGATACAAATTTAAAAGGAAAAAGTCAAATTTTATCTATTTGAAGATGATATGATAGTTTACATAAGTGACCTAAAACATTCTACCAGGGAACTCCTGCAGCTGATAAACACCCCGAGTTTCTATCAAAATACAAGATCAACTCAAAAAACAAACAAAAAACAAACAAACAAACAAAAAAAAAACTCAGTAGTCCTCCTCTATAAAACGATAAAAGGGCTAAGAAAAAAATCAGAGAAACATTTATTCTTACAATAGCCACAAATAACAAATTTGAAAAAAGAAATTAAAGAAGATATCAGGAAATAGAAAGATCTCCAATGCTCTTAGATAGCATCAATTTAATAAAAATGGCAATCTTACCAAAAGCAGTCTACAAATTCAGTGCAATCCCCATCAAAATCCCAACACAATTCTTCACGTGAAAGAATTATACTCAACTTCAAATGCAAAATAAAAAAATAAAAACAAAACAGCAATAACAATCCTGTACAATAAAGGAACTTCTGGAGTATCACCATCTCTTATGTCAAGCTTTAGTATAGAGTTACAGTATTGAAAACGGCTTGGTATTGACATTAAAACAGACAGATAGACAAATGGAATCAAATTGAATACCCTGATATTAATCCACACACCTGTGAACACTTGATTATTTACATAGAAACTAAAACTATACAATGGATAAAAGAAAGTATCTTCAAAAAATGGCATTGGAATAACAGGGTGGCAAATACATCCATAACTATTCCCATAACTCAAGTCCAAATGGATTAAAGACCTCAACATAAATTCAGCTACACTGAACCTCATATAAGACAAAGTAGGAAGTACCCTGGAAAGCATTGGCACAGAAAACATTTTCTAAATATAACACCAGCACCACAGACACTGAGAGTAACAATAAATAAATGAGACCACCTCCTAAAACTAAGAAGGCAAAAGAAACAGTGAATAAGACAAAATAGTAGCCCACAGAATGTAAAAGATCTTCACCAGCACAATATAAGACAGAAGACTGATCTCTAAAATATATAAAGAATTTAAGAAGGTAGATATCAAAATATCAAATAATGCAATTTTAAGCAGAGACGTAAACAGAGAATTCTTGTTGCAGGAAAGAGCTTGTTGGTTCCTAGCTGCTTAACTCTGAAATAATCACACAGAAACTTTAATTAAATCACTGCTTGGCCCATTAGCTCTACCTTCTTATTGGCTAACTCTTACATATTAATTTAACCCATTTCTATTTATCTGAATATCACCACCAGGTAGTGGCCTACCAGCAAAGTTTCAGCACACCAATCTCTGGCAGCAGCTCCATGGCTTCTCCTCATTCCACCTTCCTCCTCCCATGCTATATACAGTCCAAGCCAGTTCTTTATTCATTAATCAATAAAAGCAGCATATAGACAGAAGGACCTCCCAATACATTTCCCCTTTTCTGTTTAAACAAAAGGAAAGGTTTTAAATTTAAAGTAAAATTACATATAAAAAACAGGTATCAGGCAATAATTACAATTACAATATTTATATCTACTTTATATTTTATCGTAACTAAGGAAAACTATAACTATCTATTCTTCAGCTTCATGAAAGACTTCAGAATGATAGAATCTTTCCTAAGTAAATAGAAAGTGCCTTGTAAGTAACTTCTAAAACTCTAGAATTGACAGAGACATCTTGCTGCCTGGACAGTCACCCAAAGTTTTTCTTATTATTGGAGCATCCATCTTCATCCTACTGGCCCATAGTATCCAGCAGACTTTTCCATAAAGCAGGAAATTTCAAAGACAGTTCTGCTTATATTGGCAGTGTGCCATTCACTTTCTCCTGCATCCTATAGAATGTCTGGGAGACACTTTCAAGAATCAGGAACCCCAAAGGATTGTCTCACCTTTTTTTTTTTTAATTGATTTTTGTTGAGCTCTACATTTTTCTCTACTCCCCTCCCTGCATCATCTTTAGGCAATTTCAGCAGTCATTTCTCTCTGGATCCTGCATGTCCAGTTCAGCAGTCCAAGCAATAGCAGTTTCTTGTCCAAATGGCTAACCAACTCCATAAGGAGCCCATCTTCCTCTTGAAGTAACATGGTACTGCCGAAAAGTCCTAAGTTCTTAAACAAGTTAGTGAAGAGGAGGCCGAAATGAGAGACAGAGAGGTAGAGCAAAGAAGGATATATCTTGATTAAGGAAGCCATAATGGGACTAGCAAGAAAGCCGGAACTAGGGAAATTCACAGGAATCCACAAGGATGACCCCAGCTGAGACCATATTGCTTAGGCAATAGTGGAGAGGGTGCCTGAACTGTCCTTCCCCTGTAGTTAGATTTATGACTACCTTGTCATCATGAAGCCTTCATCAAGCAACTGGTTGAACAAGATGCAGAGATCACAGCTAAGCAGTGGTCTGAGCTCCCACAGTCCAGTAGAAGAGAGGGAGTAGCTATAATAAAAACAAAGCAATCAAGAACATAATGGGAAAACCCACAGCCACCTGACCTGAGGTAGTAGGACCTCACTAACTCCCAGGCTAACTGTGAGGGAACCTGCATAGGACCAAACTAAGCCCACTGGATGTGATGGACAGTAGGGTGGCTGGGGTAGTCTGTGGGGTCATTGAGAGTGGGAGCAGGACTTATCTTTCATGCTTGAACTGGCTTTTTGAAGCCCATTCACTTTTGAGGGATACCTTGTTCAGCCTAGATATTTGGGGGAGGGATTGGACCTGTCTCAAAGTGTTATGCCAAATTTTGTTGACTTGCCTTACCCTCTCTGAGCAGTGGATAGGGGTGGGGTTGAGGGGAAGGTGGGGGAGCAGGAAGAGGGGAGGTAGTAGGAATTAGGATTCGTATGTAAAATGAGAAAAGATTGTTTAAAATATAAAAGAAAAATAAATAAAATAAAAATTCTCCACACTTAAAAATAATTGTCTGACACTTAAAAAAATTTGGCTGACAACTAATATTCTGTTTTTCATTCTGTTGCAAACTGATTTATGGTATATTTTAATAACACTCTGAATGGAGTAAGGCAGACTGCTTGAGGCAATTAACTTTAAAAAAAATAGCGTGTCCTTTCACTAAAAAATGTTTTAATTGAGATGTGTGCTTTAAAAGGTCACATAATCTAAGAATGTCATAAAAATGTGGAATCTGGTGTACTTCCCACTTTCTCTTCTGTGAGGTTCAGTGTCGTTAGTTTTATGCTGAGGTTTTTGATCCATTTGGACTTGATTTCTATACATGGTGATAGATATGGATCTATTTTGATTCTTCTATATGTTGATATCCAGTTGCGCCAGAACCATTTGTTGAATATGCTTTCCTTTTACATTTTATATTTTTTTGCTTCTTTGTTAAAAATCAGGTATTTGTAGATTTGTGTATTCATCTGGGTCTTTGATTCAGTTCCATTGGTCCTCCTGTCTGTTTTTATGCCAATACCAGGCTATTTTCATTACTGTAGCTCTGTAGTAGTGTTTGCAGTCAGGGATTTTGATGCCTCCAAAAGTCCCTTTCTTGTACAGGATTGTGATGCAGTACACATTACATGGGGGAACGTGAATCAAATAGTTTCACACTAGCTCCAAATAGGGTATACTAAGAAGGCCCATAGGTTGAATTTATACACACAAAGCTTTTGTCTTTGATCATTTATAGAAGTCTGCTGGAATATACATTTTCTTTTTCCTGTTAGAATTTTTTATTTATCTTCCATGTCAATTTCATTATCCAGAATGCTATAGATTTTTTACAGTAGGCATTGGATATTTTAAATTTCCTGGTGAGACATGTTCTTCACAGTGATTGGGAACGGCTGGACTGCATTTAACATGAGAGCCTGCAAGAGGTCCCCCTGAGTTTCCCAATAGTATCAGGTTGCCTTGTCTGTCTTTTATTTATCTACATTCATTGGTCCATTGTCAGTCTTTGCCACATATCCTATATATTCCAGAAGACTGAGATCACCTATTCTTTCCATTCCCAAAGGTTATATTATTTCTAGGAATTCCTTGCCTACAATTTCTTCTCAAATGTCTTATTCTACCACAATTAAAACATTTGGCATTTTGGTGTCTCTTCATATCATTGGAAGTTGCTTTTCCTACCCAAGCCTCAATACTATAGGTAAATGAATGAATCTAGAAAACAACATACTGAATGAGGCAACCCAAACTCAGAAAGACAAAGATAATCCGTAGTCATTCAAAAGTGGCTTTTAGACATAAAGCAAAGAAAAACCAGCCTACAATTCACAACCTTAGAGAACCTAGACAAAAAAGAGGACCCTTAGAGAGACATACATGGATCTAATCTGCATGGGAAGTAGAAAATGACAAGATATACTGAGTAAATAAAGAGCGCGGGGACCATGGGAGAGGTCAGAAGGGTATGGGGAAGGAAGGGAGTGAAGAGGAGAAAAATATATAGTTCAATAAAAACAAAAATTAAAAAATATAGAATCTATAAAGAGCACTTAGCTAAAGTGTCTTAACACATAAATCATTTTAATCACAAATCCATTGGTAGTTTTTAAGAAGTTTTTAAACTTAGTTTATAATTTCTATATATTTAAACATGACTTATTTATTATGAATTATTATTCCATGATGCCAAAATAATGAGACAAGAAGGATGTTTTTGTGATGTGATCTTACTTGCTTATAGTATTTGGATGTTCCTGTCTTTTATCTCCTTAATATCTTATAAGTTACAAGTTAAAAACAGCAAGTCCTCAGTAACATACAGGCCATTGATTTGTGTCTTTGAACCAGGAAACATTAACTTTTTAAAATGTCACCCCAATGACAAATAGACAAGTCCTTGACCTTTCTCAGAGCATAGTCAATCACCTGCACCTTTTTTTTTTCTGACCGTAAAAGAGCCCAGATTTTCCTAATTAGTACTGGCCTTTCCCCTCAATTGCTTTTATTTCCAAAGGAAACTTACCTGAGAATGTGTACTCCATCTCTGTATTTATTTCTGCCATCACTGGAGAAATTTTTCTTGTATCTGTCTCTAATTACCTAGGAACACTGATAATGTGAAACCTTGCTCTCACAGGGAGTATAAGAGAATTTTTTTTGAGCCAAATGTAAGTGATTGCAATGCACAATACCAGAACTACAGTGCCCCAAATAACGTATTCCAAAGAGGAAATCGTTTCATGAAGCTTTTCTAATCAAAGAACAATAGCAACAACAAAAACAAATAAAGACATTATTTTAAAAGAAGACATGAGAAGAGGGAGGTGGATTAGAGCAATGCTATGATTTTACTGCTATGTCTAAGATGCCTGTAGTATTAGTGGATGCTAGTGGTTTGTTAATATATTTCTAATATTATATATATATACATACATACATATAGTGTATTCTGTTATAGTATATTATCCTGTGACATTATAGACACTGTAAAATAGGGAAACAACATAGGTAAGAAAACAATGTTAAAGAAAACCCAATATTATTTTTGGTTGTGGATGTATAACAATCCAACTCTCTAAAACAAAGCCAGTGAGTTTCATAGAAACTTTTGACCTTTAACTTTCCATTTTTGGGGGAAGGGGGAACTTTAAAAATTTTGATTTGTTTCCTTTTAAAAGTAATCACATCATTTTCTCTCTCTCACCCCCATCCCCCTCACACCATGTCCCTTCCCTTCCCAAATCCATAGCCTCTGTTAATCCTACTGATTGAGCATAAGACCACTACCACAATTTTGAGCCAAATTTGAAACAAACTATTTGAAAAGGCAACCGATAAGGTCACTGTATTCCCCCGCTGGTCCTAACAAGAGCAAATATATATCGTGACATATTTCCTGACTGCATACCTGCTGCGTACATCTAATCAGGGGCTAACATACAGCCTGACATATTTCCTGCCACGTACCTCCCACCAAAAAGTGATATAGCACATCTAGTGTATCTGGGTCAAACAAACTCTCTTAGGGTAGCAAAACCATGAGGCTTTTTATCGCCTATAAACAATAGCCTCAAGCATTTCAGGAAGATTCTGTCCTTTGACAAGGAGCTTACAAGTTAGAAGCATTTTTGTTTCATAGATCTCTTAGGCATAGTAATTAAAACTTAGCACATAACTTTGGCTCTCACACCTCCTCTTCCTAACCACTCTTGTTGTACGTACAAATAAATACAACCTGCCAAATCAATTCTGTGTTGCCTGACCATTACTGAGACTGAAAACTTAGTATTGGATAACCAGTTAAGGAGTTTATTCCTAGGGGAGTCTAATTCATATTCTCTCTCTCTCTCTCTCTCTCTCTCTCTCTCTCTCTCTCTCGGCAGTTTTTAATTGTTTGTAGCTCTTCATCTAGCAGTGAAACACCCATGAAACTATCCACATCTACATCAGGACGTCAACAGTTGTTGCCACTGTTCAGGCCTTGTTTAGGCAGTCATGATGTTCAAATTTCATGGTTGTAGCTTTCCTGTCATGTTATCTAGAAGACTCAGTCTTGCAGCAGACTCTTTTGGCCTCTGATTCTTACAATTTTCCATCTCCTCTTCGTTGATATTCCCTGAACCTAAGGAATGGGAAATGTTTTATAGATGTATCACTTGAGCCCAATTACCCCACCATCAGTTGGTCTCTAGGTAGTTGTGACTTTCTAAAATGATCTCCTGTTCCCAAAAAAGAGGGTTTTATTTGTCTGTTCCCAATGAGGGGGTGAAAACAACACTTATCTGTGGGTATAAGTTTTAGAATACAGCTAAAATGTAACCAGTTTGGAAAAATTATGATTGTAGGTTTTCTTCTATGGTCCATTACCACACCAGCTACAAATAGTTGTCTGGGCTTATAGTATAAGGCATGACTTTTGTACTATTAAGTAGAACTTGTATCCAGTTAGAGAACTATTAGTTGTTGTCAATATATAAGTACCACTATTTAAAATATTTTAAATGCTCATTTTTAAAAGCAGTAATGCCTGGGCTAAATGTTGGGGTATTTGAGAAACTTGAAACCAGGGTGATTGCCAATTGAACACAAAAATACTGAATCAAAGAGTTCCCACAAATACAGCTTGCACCTCTAAGCTGATTCGTGCCTGAGGGAATACACCTGACAGGAATTAGCAGGCACAATAAGGCACAATATAGAACAATATTCAGATGTGTCTTTGATCTGAAGCCTTCTTGTTATGGGATATATTCTAAAAATATCAACAAAAGGTGACTGGGATAACAAAGGATAGCTGTCAGAAGGGAGTTTAATGCCCTTCCCCTGAGATATTTCAAAGTAACAAGGAGCCATATCAACAAACCAAAGTATCCATGACTTAATCTACACCTGTCAGATGGAGAAAGGTCAGGTACAACAGAGAAAAAAAAATAAAAAAAGAGGTGGGGGCTCAAAATGTTCTGTACCATTGAAAAGAGGAACAAAGAAGAAAGAGTTTTAGGACCCGTGATACAAAGAAAGAAAGAAAAAAAAAAAAACCCTGCTCACCAAAAGATCAGATAAAATACAATAGCCTATCTGTCAATGACAACAAATGCCGCCTCTAAAAGTTCTAATGACACAGGAGAGAGTGAATGGGATTGATAAGACTCAGTTTGCCTTCACAAATGCAGGACAAAACAAAGGGAACACTTGAAGAATAGAAACAGAAAGCAGTCACATTTCCTTTATCAGAGAATTGCTTGAGATTGCAGCAAACTATCAAATATTTGCTTTATCAACTGGTCTCACTTTCACACGCCTTTGAGGAAAATGAACATCTTATTCTACCTCACGGCAGGCACCTCAGCTTATTCATTCTCCTCACTGGTGTCTTCCTCCCTTACCTGTTGCATCTCAAAGAGACTCAAAGCCAATCAGTTTTATGTCTTAATGAGATAAAACTCCAATTGTATACTTAACATTTCTGCACAAGCCATTATAAATTAAATGTTCTTGACAGGAAGAGCCATTCCTTAAGGCTCTTCCATTCTGATGATTGTTACTGGACAATAGTAATGTACATTTCCAGAACTAAATTATGTGGGTTTTTTTCTGGATTCCTCCCCTCCCACACCTTATAGAGCCCTTATTAAGGTCCCTGTCCTGCTGTTCTCCTATCAATGATAACGACTGTCAATGCTAATCCTGTATTCAACACTCTCTGATCATTTCTAGAAATGAACAATGTCAGGCCAAAAGAGGAAGATTTTAGACTCCTTCCTTACCTTTATCCCAGTTCACCTTCATAATCAGCCCACTCTGTAAGCAGACAGCAGTGAAACTGCCTCCTGGGGCAGATGGGAACAAATACAGAGACCCAGGGCCAGACAATATGCAGAGAGTGAGAGACTTTGAAACACTGTCTTAAATAGGATGTCTCCATCACATCCCTCCCCGTAGAGCTCAGGGAACTCCACGGAAGAGGCAGAAAGAGTCCAAGAACCAGAGAGGTTGGAGGACACAAAGAGAACAAGGCCCTCTAAATCAACATGAGCAATGCTCTCCCAGGAACTCAGACTCTGAGAGGCCTGCAGAGGACCTTCATAAATCATAGCTTTGTTTAGTGTTCTTATGAGATTCCCGAGTGTCAGAACAAGAGGAGCTCTGATTCTTATGTCTTCTCTTGGGCTCCTTTCCTTCTGTTGGTTTGTTTTGGCATACTTCTATGAGATAGTTTTTGTTTTATTTCATTATGTTTTATTTCGTTATTTTTTTTAAAATGAATGAATGGAATCCCAGGCACTAGGGTAATGGCTAACAACTGTATTGTCAATTTCTCATACTGGGAGAGGGGAAATCAATTTTCTCCAGTAGAGTGACAACCAGCACACTACAGGACAGTCTTCTTGTTCAGGAGTATATGCCTTTGGACACATAATTTGTGCGAATTTATTTGGTTACTTTTTTATCTTTTCTTTTTACCTTCAATGTGGTTTTATGATTTATATGTTTGTTTGTGTTTGTTTATTTTCCCCTTTGTTTTGCAGGTTTTGGTGTTGTACTGGGTTTTTGTTTTGGAGAAAGTTTCATGGATAGGCAAGGGAAAAGGATCTAGAGGGATTTATCGGAGGCAAAGAATGTCCTCCAAACCTATTTGAATTTGAAATTTATGTGTGGTGAATTTATACTGAGCAGTTAAATTCTCGGTACAGATGTAAATAAGGCTTATTTAAAATATCACAGAACAAACCATCACCAATCTATTGTATAATCGTGTAGTATATTATTCATTAATGTGAATGAATAAGCGAGAGAGTAGGACACTGTGGGGCCCATTAGAGAAAGATATTTCTGTGGTATGGGAAGAGATTATCAAGCTACCCAAATCATAAAAGAGTTAATTCAGTTGGGTTTGTCAGTCACCTGTCCAAGGGACCATCGTTTCCTAAGGCAGGTTTATTGTAAGTCAGACTTTAATGAGATAATGTACTTTTGCTTTCCTGAATTGTCACCTACATGTGACATGCAGAGTGATAGCCACGCAGTTGACAAAGTGTCTGTTTTCCAGAATTAATCAGGAAATGTTTGCTCTTTCTCCATTCTGTTCCCTTTCTAAGCACACATTCTTTAACAGTCTGGGTTTCACTCTTTCCCTGAAACTCTCCCGCCCACCTGCCGTTGTCCTCCAAATATTCTTGTGTGGCTGGTGTTTCCATTTTCTCTTGTCTCTCTTATTACATCACAGATGGTCATCACGATTTAGAGTTTGCATATCCTGGAGATTTTCTTTTTACCTCTAGTAAGTGTGTCTTTGAGCCTCTGTTTGAGTCCATTCTTAAATATTTTATTAACTAAAATAAAAGAACCACGAAAGCTAATTCTAACTTTCACTAGTGTCGGAAGACAACCACAAAGGTACTCCTACAAATTTCCAGAGCTTAGAGCGATTAGTAAAATAATACAAAGAACTAAATAGGGCATATATGTTTTCTGAACCCATACCGATAGAGCTGACAAATAAAACTCTTCAATCTTTCCGTTTCAAAATCCTTCCTTGTGCCCCTGTGGTGAATGATCTCTCTCTCTGAAACAGGTCTTCAGCACACCACTACAGGTCTGAGAAGGCCTAGTCTGTCTTTTTCTATCCAAACCCCACCTACTCAGAGAGCCTCCAAACCAAGAAAGGTGGAAAAAAAAATGCCCCGTTCCACATTCTTGGGAGTTACTACAGAAGCTTCCCCTTGAGGTTGCCAGCTGCCCAAGTCCCCACCCAAAGTGCTCAGTTTTTGATCATATTTGGGTATAAACTCAGCTCGTTGAGGTCAAATTATCACCCCTTGCATACAACCTATAAAGACCTATAAAGTCACTCTTCTTTTGTTAGTGAGAAGTGCTTCTCCAGCCTAAATCTCTGGGAATGGAGAACTCACCCAGGAGTTGCTTGTTATCCGTTTTCAATTTGGCTTAATATGGCTTAATAGGTCAGTGGAAAAACTTATTATTGGGGGCAGAAAGCCTATTAATGCATAGTAGATGCTACAAAGAAACTACAGTGCATTCAGGATCCAAAAGATAAAATTAAAAATTTCTATTGTTAAAGATAACCATATATTAGACCTACAAAGCAAGAAAATGAATGACGGCAAAGGGAGTTTACCTGGAGCACCGGACTCAGCTCCCAAGGTCCAAATGAGGAGCAGAAGGAGGGAGAACGTGAGCAAGGAAGTCAGGACCGCAAGGGGTGCACCCACCCACTGTGACAGTGGGGCTGATCTATTGGGAGCTCACCAAGGCCAGCTGGACTGGGCCTGAATAAACATGGGATAAAACCGAACTGAACATGGCGGACAATGAAGGCTGATGAGAAGCCAAGGACAATGGCACTAGGTTTCGATCCTACTTCAGGAACTGGCTTTGTGGGAGCCTAGCCTGTTTGGATGTTCACCTTCCTGGACCTGGATGGAGGGGGGAGGGCCTTGGACTTCCCACAGGGCAGGGAACCCTGACTGCTCTTTGGACTGGAGAGGGAGGGGGAGAGGAGTGGGGGAGGGGGAGAGGAGTGGGAGGAGGAGGAGGAGGAGGGAAATGGGAGGCGGGGAGGAGGCAGAAATTGTTTCAACAAAAATTTAAAAAAAATAAAAAAAATAAAAAATAAAAAAAGAAATGAAGACAAAAAATGATTTTTTGGTAAAAATTATCTCATTAATAAAGATAAATGAGAAAAAACAGTTTGACATGTTCCTAAGTGTAATCACAGCCTATGTATATTCAGACTTTCTGTTTATAGAAATCTTTTTGTTTTATTTTATTTTGTTTTTTATCAATGCCCTTTTCAATGTTTAAAAAAAAACAGATTAACACATCCTTCATAGGAAAAATGATAAAGGACACAGTATTCATTCTCTCCCTAATATTGATTTGGAAAAAAGTCAACCAATGATCTTTGAACTTTCTAAAGCTCCAAACATTATAATGTTCATTAATTTTGGTTTGATGTCTTTATTGTCTTATGTGATTTAGTCAAAAAGAAGTTTGCTGGATGAAAGTATACACTAAGGGTACTAAAGGCCAAAAATGCCTCTTTTGTTTGTTTGTTTGAAGCTCTATGAATGACTCCTGGAACTTAAAATTTGAAGAGTCTAGTGTACAGTTTTTACAACATGGTCTGATGTACTGTAGACTTGTCTGAAAGCTGCTGTTTTGGAGAAAATGACCTTGATCAGATCTTCCTCTTTTATTCCATCTTCCTTACCATTATGGGTCTAGTTTGAAATTCAATTTAATCATATCTATAATATCCTGATGATTGGGTACTTTTGCTTTTGTTCCTACATTGTGGGATGTTTAGAAGTTACTTTGCCCTAGGTACCTACTGGAATCTGGGTATGTGACTGGAAACACTTAATGATCTCCACCAGAGGGGGGTTGATTATCATCTATGTATCACCTTGATGACAAAGCCCATAATTTGTCAGCTTTCTTTTTTTCATAACCTACTTATAGACTCAAATTGCCTAATGATTCTATAGCAATTGAGATGAGAAGCAGTGTTTCAGTATGTTGGCAGGGTTTTGCTATCTGATTTAGTTCTGAACAACAGCTCTAAACTATGTCTGCAGTTCAAAGTGGCTACCTTTCCTGATGAGAATGGCCTCTGCTGCCGCAGGACAGTCATAAATTAGATTATTAGGCATCTTAGAACTGGTTTGGCTCCAACTGGTTTACAAAGATAAACCTCTTTACAAATGAACCTAATGCCCCTAAATTTCACAAAATGCAATGATAGTAAGTTTCTAATGCCTTAAGGATACAAGTCAAATTTCTTTTTTTTAAATAAAATTCCATAAACATAATTAAATTTAGTTTTTAGTAACATGCTTATTTTTGTTTAAAATATAATACAGATCATTATGGCTTTTCTTTGTAGAGCAATATGGCTGTGACTTAAACATACATTTTAACTTCAGAAGTATTTGGATTTTCCCAAACAATATATAATATTTACTTTCTCAATACTTCTAGCAATGCATCCTTCAAATAAGCAAAAATAAGATTAAACATGTAGGATTGACAAGTTCATTTAAACAAACTGACTCAAAGTTATGTCACAAACTTCTGTACCATTTTGCTTTGCTGCAAGTGTGTAGTGTTTTCTGTATGTTTATTCAATACGTCTTTGAATTAGGCTAATGAAGGATTTCGGGCATGCACATTAAAATAATGTCACATGGAGCCAGCTTTGCTTTAGATTTCTCCGCTCACTGAAGTGCTTATACACAACACAAATCAATTGTCTGACTGATTTCTAGTTTGTTCTGTGAAATTGAAGCCATTTACTTAATTAAAAATTACAACTGTTGTATGTGGGTGAGATTATACTGGGCCCATGTTGGCAGGGACATATGAATGTGTGCAAAGAACAATGGGATGTGCTTTTGTTTGCCAGTTTGAAAAGCAAGTGGTTTTGTGATTGCATTGTTTATGACCTAGACTGTGAAGGAGGATAACAAAGGAACAATTCTTTTCTCCAGAAAAACCACAGTGGCTTTGTAGAAAATATTTTAAATTGATTTCAATGAAAAGCAGATATATGTATTAGGGCCTGAAACAAAACAAATATTTACATTAAAGTTTTCTCTGATCATTTTGTTTTAATTAAGCTAGTTATAAGAAAGTAGCTTGTATTCTTTCCTAGCAAATGGTACAATTTTCATTTGGTCCATCCTATTAAATTAGTCATAATTATTCTCATAAAATGTTAAAAAAATAAGTGTAGCTTTATACACTTGTCCGGATGTAAATATTCTCAAATTTCTCTAAAAAATATTGTCTGTTTTATGCTAGTTTATCATATCCTTAATAATTTCATTAATTTATTTTTATTATTAATGAATTAATGTAACATTTACATAGTTCATACCTTATAACTGGCCCAGATGAACTCCAACTCACTATTAAATCCATTATCTTGAATTTAAAGCACTACATAGCAAGCTCCAATGTAAAAGTTTCACTATCTCAGCCTTCAAGATATTGAGATTACAAGTGTTGTATACCACCTGCCCAGTACTTGCCTACTTTAAATAATGTCTGTACAACATGCATACATGCATAGAGCTCCCTCTAGTATTTTTATTTTCTTCTATGTTTATTTTAAATTGTTTCATATCTTCAAGTAATATATACATATTTTGCATATGCAGCAAAGTTTTCCACTTGCCAATGATGTTTTGTTTATTATACTAGAAAACAGTTGCCGAAGTTTAAAAGGAAGTAGATCCCAAAGGGAGTGGCAGGGTCAGGAGGTGTGGCCTTGTTGGAGGAAGTCTGTCAATATGGGGGTAGGCATTGAGGTCTCTTTTGCTCAAGTTTTTCTTAGTATGACAGTCAGTTGCCTTCCTGTTGCCTCTGAGTCAAGATATAAAGAATGTCAGGTCCAGCACCATGTCTCCCTGTTCAGTATTATGTTCTCTACCATGATAATAATGGACTCTACCTCTGAAACTGTAAGTGAGCCACCCAAATGAAAATTTTCATTTATAAGAGTTGTCATGATCATGGTATCTATTCACAGCAATGAAAACCCTAAGACAATAATTAAACCTTTTGAATTTCTTTATCCAAGCACAGAATCTAAATTAAGAGTAAGCACCATAATGACATAACATCCTGTTATTCTTCACAATTAAAGCTATTTTTGAGATTTCACAAATTAAACCACAAAGATTTGTTATTTTATTTTATAAAAACAGTGAAATGACTAGATTTGATTTGTTGATTTTTATTTCTTAATTATCTCAATTCTATTATAATAATTATGAGAATAGCTATCAAACACAGAGACATATTTCAAGGTTAAGTTGATGAAAATGTTATTTGTATCTTTACTTTGAAATATTATTTCTGTAAGACTAACAATATTCTCACCCTCCTTAAAATATTTTTGTCATTAAATAAAATATTGACCATACACTAATAAAATAATAAAGTACCATAACCACAGAGAAAAATTTTCAATTCTGAAATAGTTGTCATAATAAATGAATAGTTTTATTGTTTAGCAAGCTTGCTAAACTTCCAACAACTGAGAAAAACTGCATCTTCAACAAACAACCCTATCAATACCTCTTGGAAAGTGATGTCCCAAATAATCGGAACTATTGATTAAAAGAATATACTGATAGTTCACAAATTTCTGATACATAAATGCTTAAGCAACTATCACACTTTACTAATAAACTAAATAAAAATATGCAGGACTCATGAAGTCTGGAATTTGAAGTACACCATCACAGCTTACCATTAACCAAAAATTTGGTAGAATAAGGCTTCATAATACAATTTCAATTATTGCATGAGGGAAAATTACAATGGCTATTTTGGGCAATATCTTTAATGGTCTATATTTTTATATGCATATATATGTTCCTCTATTTGTGTCTTTATTATATCTATGACATATTTGTGTGTCTATTTTATACATAGTTGTATGCATATATAAAAGCCCTATTTATATCTTCTTATCTCTGATACTTTATTTAATAGACTAAACTTTATGTATTTAACTGAATCATTCAATAGTATGTAATAATGTCCACCACCCTAGAATTCAGAAATACATTCTTTAAATTATTTGTTTTCTTGTAATAAAGTATTTTGCTTAGATTCCAAAAGAATTTATCTATTTATTTTTTGCCTATGAGACATTTTTGAGAGAACTTACTAATTATTTGGGATATAAATTAAGTGACATATTTGAGAATAATTTCATGCTCTATAGTATGGACAAGCCTTGCATGAGAGGATAATAATGGATCTTACATGTAAGAACAGTGTCTGTGAAGCTCTTGGCATGAAAACGGAATCAATATTATCCTAACGAGTTCTAGAGAGAAAGAAAGAAGGCATGTGTCAACACTGAGAGCAATGTCTAAACAATCTATGGATACAGAATATAAATGTTACTGATATTTTATAATATAAGCTTATTACATATGCATTGTTACAAGGGCAAAAGGAAATGACTTTTTATACAAAACCACCCTTTAGTCTCATCATTGTCTACACCTTACATGAAAACCTTAAAATCCAGAGTACTTCTGCTTGCTAGAGAAGAAACACAATTGCTCTCTTTGTCCCGGTAGGATATTTCAATAAATGGCTTTTTCAAAGATCCTCTGTTCTCTATGGAGCTCTCCCATAGACACCCCTTTCATGAGTGCTGATTCCTCTAGTTGGCTGCCTAGGGTTCCCTCCCATTCCTCTGATTTCTCAAGATGCACAGCTCTTTGTGCTAATTTCTCCCCTTTAAGTGGAACAATGTGCCTGCGTTCTTTGTGTATTTTAGGCCATTGCTAGCTCTGCCAAAGCAGAGGATGTAGCCAGCATGAGTTCCATGCCTTTAGGTATTTCAATTTCTCAAGCTGAGCCTGCTTATGACTCTCTCAGTACACCCCCATCCTTTTTTAGCTGGAAATTAAAGGAAAGTAGATGGGGTAGAGAGTTAACCTACATAGCACATCTCCCCCACTCTCTCTAGAAACCACATTCGTTTATAGGCCTCTGAAAATTCTCAGTTATACCTTGAAATGAGAGGCTATGCTAGGGTGTAAAGATATCCTGGATGTCTGTAAAGAAAGTAAGGTCTAAGCTAAAGAGGTTAGTAAGCATGTAAGTATGTTTGCCACCTAACTTGACAGCCTAGATTCTATTTCCAGATCTCACATGGTAGAAGGAGAAAAGCAATTCTGGCAAGTGGTTCTCTGACATGTACATCACTGTGACCATACACAGGTATACACACACACACACACACACACACACACACACATGAATGTAACAAAAATTTGAAGTAAGGACAGTAAGGCCTACTATTTGAAGTTCTGATAATATCTGAGGATTAATGATCTTAGAGAAACTCAAGATAGTAATCTCACTAATATTTGATAATGACTACTATTTTATATTCCTGTCACATCAACTTATCTATAAGTAAATACAGTTGTTTTATCTATATTACCCAGTGGTCATCATCCCACTTGGCATTTCACAAATGAATTTCTTGTCTAAGGGACCTGGGAGAGGCCAGGACACATCTTTCCACTTTGCCTCTGATTCTCAGAGGGTTTCAGGAGAGTCTCTACAGAGCAGCTGACTGTTGAAGGGACCAAAAAGTTGAAGAAAATCAACACCAACCTTTTGTGGACTCTCCCTGAATATTCCTTCCCCTTCCGTGTCCTAAGTGAATGTTCTCACATGGCCACCTTCACTTTGTTGAGTCCATTTTCAAGCCTTCAAGATTCCATTCAATTAAAGCTTCTTCTCTCAACTCTAACCTCCTTGCAGATAGCCAGGGAATATTTGAAGGGAAACTCACAGTGACAATTTTCTCCGGATTCTCCTTCTCTAATTTCATTTACCCTTGCTGGCTGAATTGTCTGACTCATCCAGAGTGATGAGCAGAGAAGGGGAAGGTGTGTGTATCTAGCTAAACTGACAACTTCATAAAGGAATTCCCAATGGATGTTTATTTCTCTTCATTTTATAATTTCAAGGTGACTAGAGATGAAAGGCTGAATTGGAAAACTGGCGCCTTTTCTTGCTTAGAAATCACCTCTGCTCTTATGCATCTGTCTTATTAATCTCAGCTTTTGAGGTCATTTTGTAAACCCAAAGGAAAAAATAGGTGACAGTTATGCACTGCCGATCTAGTAGACATTAGCATCCTCGCACATCAAGCGCTGTTCTGCATATTTGTACATAAAATTTAATCCTTGCCAGCAATACTGATTTAAAGGTTTTCTGTCTGGCATTGTGGTGCATGCCTTTCATCCCAGCCCTTGTGATGCAATGACAGGTAGATCTGTGAGTTTAGGAGAAGCCTTGCTCATCCAGGTTATCCAAGGCTACATTGTGGGACGTCACCTCAAACAAATAAACAAGCAAGAAGACAAAGAAAAATGTTTTCCAATGCTAAATCAAATAAGAAAAATCATATTACCCAAAGTAAAATGACTTAGCTGTTATTTGGTCAATAAAATGGTCAATAAAATAACACTAAGCAAATTAAAAACAGTAATCAAAAGTAAGGAAGGAATGCAAAGTTCAAATGCATTTTAATCAAAATCCTAACAAATTCATTAAATAAGTTAAAAGATCAGAAGCATGTGTACTATTAACTATGCTATCAAAAATTATAGTTTAAAGAGGTACTAGTCATTAGAAGCTATGTATTCATTTCTTCTAAACTGTCATCAAAAACAGATATAATATAATAAACACAGCAAATATGAGAATATGGCACCCATCCTCATTTCCACAAAACAAGAAAATATAACCCTGAAAAAAAAAAAGGTCGCTAGCACAAAGAATAAAAACAACAACAACAACAAAGAGAAGAAGAATAAAATGAAATCTGAGGTCCCTGTATGAATGTATGGTAGTAGCAAATTAAAAATTGTAATTAAAAATCTTTCCCAAGAGAAAATGGAGACCCATGTGATTTACTGACGAGTTGTATCAAATGCTTAAGAGGAACATGTATCATTAAACTCTTTCAATAAATAAAGGAATAACCATGTCCCTATACTTTTTATGCATCATTAACATTCAGATACTAAACCATGGCAAGGTTTTTTTTTTTCCATGAGAGACCAGAATCTGCCACTATAAAGTTTTTCTGCAGTTTAAGAATTATTTTACACTGAAAGTCATCAAGAAGAGCGAGAGGCAGAAAAGGTTTCTGCCCTCCTGTGCTCCTAAAAACTAGATTCAAGATCCCAGAGATAAATGGTATTCCTTTTCCCTTTCCTACCTTGCAAGTATATAATCAGCAGGAAATACCTCATCTGCAGAACTAAAGATAGACTATGTAGAAAAATTCACTTAACTATATAATTAGTAGCCTTTATTTGGCATTTATTTGTCTATTCACACATTGCTACACTAAGAAAATCAAAATCTCTGTCCTTTATTTATGTTACTTCCATAGAAAGAAATTGTTGTTTGTAAAAGATACTTAATGTGAGAATTCAGAGTCACCTCTTTGAGAATTACTCATTCATCTGTGTCTCCCATGTGTATAGTAAATATAAGTTAGTAAACATCTGATACCTGTTTTTCATTTACTAATCTGTCACTGCTTACAGGGATCCATTCAGAGAATTCATGAGAGCTAAGAAAGAATTATTTTGCCTACCCTATCGAAAAAGATACACATAATCTCAGCACAATGCATCATTTGTGAGTTTAATCCAATATCATATAAAACAAATAATGTATCCTGAAAAGTACATTAATAGTGATAAATAAGGTTGTTTTAAAACTTATGAAGCAATGAATACAATATGACAGCTGAACAAAATAAAAGTCAAATAATCTGAATCAAGAGAGAAAAAAATATTTAACAAAAGTTAGCATTTACTCTTTATTTTAAGAACAAATTAAGATTAAAGAGAAACTTTGTCAATCCAATAAAAACCAGCTCAACAAAGCTATAGTTAATCTCCTTGCAATATCCTTGCTGGGAGTGATTGGGAACAAGCGAAATGGATAGAGTCATGAAGCAGAATGGATCAGATGTGGGGCAGATGCGAAACAATCACACACTGGCTCCGAATAGGGTATACTAAGGTTTTTATTAGTATTAGTATTAGTATTAGTATTAGTATTAGTATTAGTATTAGTATTAGTATTAAAAGGGTACTCACAGATCACATTGAGGAAACATGAATGGAATCCAACATTCCTGTGTAGTGACCAGGAGAGTGAGTGAGCAGGCAGTCCTGCATGCATTTTGATTCCCAAAGCCTCACCTATCCTAGTCCAGCCTCTCTAAGTCCATTTGCTAAAGGAGGTTCCCCATCAGAGTCATGCTTCCTTTTCAGTCTGCTGGTTTTCTCAACAAGTTAACAAGAATAAAAATGTCAAAGAAGTCACATTATTTTATTTAAAGACTATGATACATTCAAAGAAAATATTAGCATATATAAAATTAATTAAGCAAACTTACTAAGACCTGAGGATGCAAAGTCATATATATATATATATATATATATATATATATATATATAGAGAGAGAGAGAGAGAGAGAGAGTACATGTGAGAAACACAAAATTATGTATCAATTTTTACCTTTCCCTTTTCCTTCCTTTCCTTTCTCTTCCCTTGTAATTTTTTTCTTTGCTTCTCTCCCCTTTCCCCATCACAAATGGGACTCTAGATTCTGTTAAAATGAACAATTAATACCAACTAAACATGTGCAAACTGAAAAAAATGATGAAATGGGTTCGGGAATCCAGGGAAGAATATAACAGCAGATTCAAATTTAGTACAAATATCTATAACTAATCTGGATAAGATGGTTGCATACCTTTGATTCCAGCGCTATGAGGCAGAGGCAAGAAAATTTTTGAGTTTGAGGTAAATTTTGTTTACGTAGCAAGTCTCTGGCCATTCAGAGGCACATAGAGGGGCCCTGTCTCAAGACAATCAAAGAAACATATGAAAGAAAGTCACTGAAAGAGATTATCCTGGGATACTGCTCTAAGTAGCAGTGGAAAAGGAAAGCTCTATACAGAAAGAAATGTAAGTCAACATCATTGTTTAGCTTGTAGGGCGATGTTAGTCAACAACTATGGCACTTTCATTTATGCAAATTGGATTTGAACAGTTAAGTCATTGGGTTGTTGAAATGAGGGTTTTCACTGTTGCAGTAATAATTTATAGAGAACAGGGAAGATGGGCTGGAAGAAACTGCATCCACTCATGTGTAATTAATACTAAATTAGATGATCACAGATAAAATTATACTCATACATGCATACACATATGTCCTCTTAGCAAACACCACAAACACTCATCCATCAAAACATTGCATACATAATCATTGTTTAGTCCTATCAGCTGAGGGTCTAATGTAACTAGGACACAATAGCAACAAACACTTGTGGAGCCTACATTGTCTACATTGTCTTGTTATGCATCTTATGCAGCTCCAGTATCTAATGAAAACAAACCAAAATAAACAGAAGTAGGGGAGAAAGAGGAAAAGAAAAGAAAAAGCAAAGAAAGAATTGAGGCTTATTGTCGAAAAGGACGATTTGATGAGGAGCAGGAGAAACACAGATTAAAGTGGTCATTTACTACTGTGCCAAATAACTCGCTCAGACAACAACCTACTCGGACCCTGAGAGGAATTTAGTAGAGGAACATAGAGCCAACTACACAGGCTGACACCAGTCAAGGCTGGGACAAGCAGAGCAGAAAATTGCATCAGATTATAGGGTAAAGCAACGATTCAATTCTTTGATATAATTACATATATTGCATTAAAAGATTCTTCATATAGAAAGGTTCTAAATAATTGATGTTGCTCCCCAACAAGCAACAATGATGTCACAAAGTGATTTGTTTCCAGAGAGCACAGGATGGAAGTGAGTGGGTCTTAGTAATCTTGATAACAGTCAGCACTGACAAATGACCTTGATGACATTAAATTTGACTGTCAGTGTAAAGAAAACAGCCATTTACCCCTGAGGCCTTCATCTAAAACACATCATCATATCTAAAAATAGTTTAAAAAATCAGTGAATTCCAAAAGAAGACCATTTTACAAAGTTCTTCCTGCTCCTCAAAACTGATAGACTAATACAAAATATGGAAAAGAAAATTTGAGATCTCCCTTAACCAAGAGAAATTGGAAGAGACTCTCAAAACATCTTATTGTAATATCTTACAGGGGTCTGCAGAAAAGATTATAATGAGTAAAATCTAATGAATCACAAAAAGCAAAATTTTCCCAGAACAATGTTTCAATGCCTATCTATTTGCCCTGAAAGTGTATTTACTCATGCAAGTCATTAGTACTAGGGGATGAGGTCAGACACAATACTTGGATACAGATAAACATGGACTCCCAAAACACCCTCTTCTCTAATTTCTTTCTTTACTCTCTTTTTTCTTTCACTTCCTCTCTTTCTGTTCTCCCCTCTCTCTCTTGTTCACTCCCTTCTTCTCTCTGTTTCAGTCCTTTTTCCCTCGTTTTTTCTCTCTCTCACTTTCCCTCCCTCCTCTATTCCTTTCTCTTTGAATCAGGTTCTTAGGATGTAGCCAGAGATCTGCCACATCTAACCTCTTTCCAATCACATTACTTTAGAATAATCAGCATGTAAGAAGAATCTCAAATATTTTTGAGAAAAAAATCTACAGTATAATTTCTAAAGCTTCACCAAGAATTCAAACAGAATGAGAAATGGAAACTTGTCTTGAAAGGGAATCCAGCCTCATTCATGTTAAAAAAAAAAAAGCTAACACTATAACCACAGCCATATAACACTGTCTTCATATTTAAGGACAAAACTGGACTAGTCCCTCATTCGGCTAAGAGGGCTGTAGAGAAATAAAGATCATCACCTGTTACTGATGGGGCAACAAATTAAAAATCACTGGCAGCACTTATATTAAAATTATAAAAAAACATTGAGATACTGTCAGGAATCTGGCATCCGGGAATTTATTCTAAAATTAAATCTGTATATGATTTCTGTGTTAATCCAATCTACTGCAGTATTGATAATAATAAGGGTAAGGGTAAACATGCAGGGGGGTATCCAGCTCATTTGCTAGTGCTTACTGCTCTAGCATAAGGACCTGATTTTGATGATCAGCACTACTGTCTGACACCAACCCCTTCCTTAGTTTCTGTTCTATTGCTGCGAAGATACACCAGGACCAAAGCAACTCTTTAAAAGAAAGAATTGAACCGGGGGCTTACTTACAGTTTAGAGAGTTACTTTATTGGCATCATCTCAGGAAGAAGACAGGCATGGTGAAGCAGCAGTAGCGAAGAGCTTTACATGATGATCTGTAAGTAATAGAAAGAGAGAGACTGACTGTTGTGGACTTCTGGAAACTCAAAGCCAATCCCCGGTGAAACACCTTCTCCTGCAAGAGCACACCTCCTCTATCAAAGCTACATCTACTATTCCTTCCCACTCATTATCATTAGCTGAGGACAAAGCAATCAAACGTAATAAACCTACTGGGGGGAGTGTAATTCTTATTGTGTAACAAGTACAACTTTTAAGACTAAAAGTGATAGGAAATATTACAATTATATTAATTTATGAATATTATTCTAAACACCCATAATGTTTTACTCTCATGCAACATATGTTGTATGTTATACTGTTTCCTTGATAGCCCAATGATTATTAAGATCTAATGTACAGTTAACAAAGACTAGCTATTTCTTAGGTGTTTGGCATTTGATATATAATTTAATGTTTACATCAACTGTAAATTATCCATCTTCTTCTGATATAGCTGTCTCTTAATTTTTAATTTTTATTAAAATATGAAGGGAAATGATTCTAGAATATATGTATTCCTTTTGCAATATATACCAGAACCTCTTTTTTGAAAGTGAGTCTTTAAAATGTGGCTTCCACGTTGTACATCTTGAAGTTTATTAGCTACTCTGTCTGTATGAGAGTCAAAGATTTCCTTTTTATTGCATTATCTTTGATTTTTAATTTTATTTCTTGTCTAGTTTATCATATAAAAAAATTAATATGCCTTTCTCTCTCACCCTCTTGTAAGCCCATCACAAGCTT
This sequence comes from Microtus oregoni, assembly GCF_018167655.1. NCBI lineage: Eukaryota > Metazoa > Chordata > Mammalia > Rodentia > Cricetidae > Microtus > Microtus oregoni. Next base: position 9,731,421 of record NW_024543069.1, read on the forward strand.
AATGAACTCATTCATTCATCATGTCTGCAAAAACAGTATCATGTGTACAAAAGTCTATTAAGTTCAACTGCCACTTTAAAACATAGACTTGCCTGTTAGGTCTATATTGCATCATACTCTTTGGCCATTGCAGACGGACTTCAGGAAAAGACTTCCTAAACTAGTTGTTGTATGGAAGAGAACTATTTCAGGAGTACTACAGATTAATCTCTCTTCTTTGAAATTTATGATGATTTCATAAAATGCAGACTAGTGCATGGAATTTTGTTCTCAGATTACCTTAGATGTTGTACTAGGAAAGAGCAAACGGCTTCTCTTTAAGGGTGCTAATCAGATCCCATTCTGTCAATAACTTTAAACCTTCCCCTTGCTGCCAGCACATCTCATGTATCTTTTCGGTCTGTTTGTTCTTTCTCACTGTAGAAAGAATAAAAACAGTGAGGAGTAGCCTTAAGTAAGTTACTGATAAAGGTTTTCATGGTTAGGCTTTCTGTTGATGAGATGAAACACCATGACCCAGGCAACTAAGGAGGTAAGGGTTTATTTGACTTACACTTTCACATCATATCTATCATCAAAAGAAGTCAAGACAGGAACTCAAATTAGGCAGGGGACCTGGAAACCTAAACTGAAACAGATGTCCTAGAAGAGTTCTGCTTACTACTGTTATCTATGCAGCTTGCTCAGCTTTCTTTCTTATAGAACCGCGGTCTACCAGCCCAGGGATGGCCCCACCTTCAATGGCCTGAGTCCTCTGACATCAAGTACTAAATAAGAAAACACCCTTCATGTTTGTTTAGAATTCAATCCTATAGAGCATTTTCCTCAGTTAAGGCTCCCTCACCTGCTATGACTACAGCTTGTGTCAAGTCAACATAAAACTATGTAGCACAAAGGTAGTACTTAGAAGAGGCTTCACAAAATACCATCATGGGTTGTATCAAAGGATAAAGCAATAGTAAGTCAAAAGAACTTCTCTATGCTCAGCATACAATTGATATACTGCTACTTCGGTAAATTATAGGAGAGGAAGGCTCAAGACTGTGCTATATGGTGCTTTTGGTAATATTAAGGTTTGTTATTAAAAGCAAAGCAATATTGTAGTAGAGATGGGCATTTATTAAATCAGTACAATGGATATTTTGCCAGATGAAAATTTTCTAAAAAAAAAAAAGACTTTTCCCTTTTTATATATAAATAAAAGATGGAAGAGCTACCTGTCAAATGTCCGTGTTATAGACATTATTTTTTTTTTTATTTTTTAAATTGGGAAGCAGATTGAGGAGTCATAAAAGGCTACCTAGGATTTCTGAAACCAGTCTGGTAAATAAGATTAGAAAAAATGTAATTAAAGTGCTCTTATTCACTGTAAATGTATATAAATCTAGCTAGTCAAAAATTATATCATATCAATTACATAAAATATAATCCCCAGGTCTATTCACCCACTCTGCTTCATCTGCCTTTTAGTGAAATCAGTCTTAAAATAAGTCATAGCCAACAAACTACTGAGTAATTAAGAAGAAAACTGTAAAATTGAATTGTATCTGAATTTTAAGACTTGTTTGTTTCTTGTCAGATTGGAGCCTTAATTACCTCTAATTATTATTGAGTGATTCTTAGACTCCATCACAACTGTCCCATTAGGTCTTTAATCAGTGATCAAAACAAGAGCTTAGGGGATCAGCAAACATAACCTACTTGCCACTGTGTTTTACCTTCAGAATAGACTTACATTTCAGAAGGCAATATGTATCATTTACAACACACACTCAAAGACGGAGACAGAGACAGGGAGACACACAGAAAAATAGAGATTTTATAATATGCTTATAAAATTATGTTTAGGTTCATTAATATCTAATCCCCTTCTCTTGTCAAAAAAAAACGTAAACTGTGAAAGAAACATGAAAATGTGGGGGAACAATAACTTATATAGAGCACTCGAAAATTCAACCGTGAAAGTTTAAGACTTGGGATATTTTTAATTCCTCTTGCAAAGAAGCTATCATAAGATGAGGTGATGGATGGGGTCATGATGGTGGTGCTCATGATGACCGGTTCAATGAAATCAACAATCCAGCAGAAACAAAACAACATAAAATCTTGGCAACCCAACTATGACTGCAGACAATTTAAATCTTTATACAGCTTCTCAGGAGAGTTCTAAGATTCATAAAAGTCCTGTTTCTTTATTTTATCACCTTCAACTCGTCTTGTAAACAAGTGCCTCATCAAAGTTTTCTTTTCCTCTCAAAATAACCCCGAAATAACATTCCCCTGTTCACCTAGAGCAGATTCTTGTTTTTCTACATCCTTGGCCCCTTTTCAACTATCCATTTAGGCTGTCTTATTTCTCTCTTTTCCTATGGGTTCTACAGAACTTTCAGACAGCGTGGAAATTTTTGCCTGCCTTTCTTTAGTTGGGTGCGTCTTTCAGAAACTCTTCCAGTTAGTGCAGACATTTTCCAAGAGTGATAACGGCAAAGTTAAGATTCAAGAACTATCAGCCATTGAAACCATGCTCCTAGACTGAGAGGAAGATGGAACAGGTAATCGATCTGTTTTTCATAAGTGATTTCAGGAACACCTCCCTCATTTCCTCAGCTGACTTCATCTTGCAAATGACCATTACGACAGAAGATAATTTCCCATATGCATTCTGATTTTTCAAAACACGAAAGAACACTCCGTCTTTCTGTGACCAAGTGTACCACACTGTGAAGTGAGCAAAACTGCTTCCCAGAGGAGGTTATAAAATTCAGTCATAAAAATAAATTAATGGAATTGTTTTTCTTTATTTTTAAATAATTTAAAGTAAGAACAGAGTGCATGTATAAAGAGGATAGTTTCATAGTTAGTTTTCTTTGAGTTACGTATGAGGATAAGGGTCTGTGAGCAAATACAGCATATCCTCATGACAAAATGTGAGTTTTCCTGTGAGTTATAATCTCAAAAGCTTGAAAGGGCTTGCAGGGTCTCATGACTGAGCTTGAATAATTCATACTTTCTCCTCTCAGTGGTAACAGAATTTACTAAGCTCTAGCAAAATTTTATCATGTCTAGCTCCCTGGGTCTCTCCTGGGTTAATAATTTCTCTAGGCTTCATTGGATTTGTCCTTGCTGTTCAATTCTCCCTTCCTCTCCTCTCTGACTTTGTTCGTATACTTTTAGAGAAGTTTTAAGTTTATAGCAATTTTGAGAAGTGCTCATATATCCCTATTCTCACCACCACGGATGGTTCCACTATCAATATCCCACCAGGTGGCACATAGTTCATCCACAATTCTACACTGTTATATTATCAACAAAGTCTACGACTAACATAAAATTGTGTTATTGAATATTTTTATGCTTTGCCTTGTGTATAGAGATACACATACACTGTTATCTTGCACAGTAATTTATCTGTATTACAAATACTCAGTGCTCTGCCATTTGGTCTTTCCCAGCCAGCAAACCCTGGAAACCACTCCTAGTTTTTGTCTTATCTATAGTCATAAAGATCTAAACAAAACAGGATCTTGTACTTGTCAAATTTAGTTGGCTTCATTCATTTAATAAAGTGTATTTAAGTTTTCTGTTTCATCATAGCTTGGCATTTCTTTTTCTTAATTTTCCTTACTAGAAAGGAAAATAGTTTCTTTTCTTATACACCCCAGCCACAGTTTCCCCTCCCTCCATTCCTCCCAGTTTCCTCCACTTTTCCTCTCCCCCACCTCGACTCTCCCTTTATTCCTTCTTCATAAAAAAATCAGGTATCCAAGAGGCAACAGCCAAAATCAATCTTGATTTGCTTTGCAATAAGACAAAGCAAAACTGCCATATTGAGACTGGGCAATGTAAACCAATAAGAGGAAAAGAGTCATCCTTTTAAGTATAGAGTGTGACACCCCAGTTAATTAACTTCTTCTGATAACTAATGAATCAATATACTCATTGACAAGGGAAAATATGACATACTGATGGGGAATTTATACCAGAGAGATATATTTCTTACAAAAAGAGGTTTGGAAATTTCTGTGGGTCCACGTACAAATATTCATTATGCCATAAACGTGCTAAGAGATATTTGGAATGTTATCGCTTTTCACCCCTCAGATTACTTCTGTTATATTAAGGATGTAATCATTGAATCCAAGCATATTTTATTCTAGTCCTCTAAAAGATTGACTCCTGAGATGGTTAGATGCCTCAATGAATAAACATGCTTGACATCAAAGTCTGCAGATTTGAGTTCCATCCCCAGACCTGTGAAGATAGAGAACTTATTATATAGTGTTATTCTATGGATTTCAAACATGTACCATGAGGCACATCCACAAATAATAAATCAGTAAAAAATATCTTTAAATATTGAATCTTAAAATTGCCTTGTGCATTGCATCCTTCCAATAAATTTACATAAGACTTTTAAAATGAAACATATAATCACAAATATAAAATTTGTCATAACTAAAAAATTTGAAGTTGTTATTTGATGCTTTATTTATATTCTCCAACTAATATGGGTAATGGGTTTTGGGGGTGTAAATGAAATATTTATCATCATAAGGAATTTAAAAATTCAAGTAGTATCACTGTCCCCAAGTAGACACAATCCCTCAGGATCCTTCCTAGTACAGAACACCAGATAAACCTCTCTTTCCCACTCTGTCCACACCTTGTGGATCCCCACAGATGATGCCCTCTGAGTCTCCCTCCTAGAATAGTCTCTGTGTCCCTGTCTCAGCTCCTACTTGGGTGGTCACCCTGGCTCAGCCACAGGCCATGTCTGCCAGAAGACCAGGTAGGCTGACTGCAGACCTTCTCTGTTTCCTCAGCAGACCCAATCTTTCAGGCTTGTCCCAGCCTTGCTTCCCTCCATCTATGCCTCTTGTGGATCACAGACCATGCCTTCATCACCTCCCAGAAATCAGTACCTAGACCTCTAATCACCTCAAATCTAGATGCCTAGATGCCAGCATAATAAAAAAAAAATCAATAAAGCCAGGACAACTTGTCTCCACTCGAGTTCAGTCATCCTACCACAACAGGTCCTGAATACTAAAACATAGCTGAGGCTTAAGAATAAAGACCTTAAAACCACATATATGAAGATGATAAACTCCTTCTACGGTAGCTCGAATTTTCTATCTCCCCCCTGCTAACTTAACTCTCTGTATTGACTATGACAATCAAATTCTGGGTCAGGAAAAAAAAAACATTTCAAAGATGTTTTTATTACTCTTGAGACAATCGTAGATGCAAAAACAAGAGTGTGTCTCTTCTCCAGTGCATAAAGTCAGCCAAAGGTACTGGTTAAATAGGAAAAAAAAAAAAAGGGTATGTTTCTACCAATCATAGCAGACCTTCATGGAAATGAAAGACTGTGTGTGTACCAATAATGGAAATGTCATTTAAATGAGAAACTGAGTTTGTATCAGCCATAGCAGTGCCTATAAATACGATTGACTGTCTTTGCCGCACTTACAAGCTTTCTGCTGGAAGACGTTCCTCTGCTGAACTTATTGCTTTCCAAGGATTGTGAAAGTAAAAAGAAAATCTGTCAAAAGATGATTGAAACAATTAAAACAGAATCAATGCCCCCAGAAGCTTTCGTAGCAAACAGCTGTGGTTGTCAGGGATCTTCCTCAAGGCATTCTTAGAGTGCTCAAAAAAGCAGGTTTTGTCCTCAGCTTGGTCCAGAAGATTGTTTGACTTTACTCCAAGCATCCAGGGCTTCAGGAGGAGGTTTGATAGCTGTCACCCAAGGACTCACTTTTGCCCAACACCTTAGCTTCATTAGAATAAAACAGAGAGAGAATTATTACTTGCATAAAATACTTATAATTAACATTAGTAATTTTTACCAGTCTTTAACAGTTGTTAAACAATGTTTAAATTCTCTTTAGTGTTTTAGAGAGAGGTGAGTCTCTCTCAACCTGTCTGACAATCTGAGTCAGTATCTTTTAATATATTAGCAATAAATTGCTTATCAAATGCAAGTTAATAATGCTCTTGTATTCAAAACAGAATACTAAGTTTGATTAATGGAATTTAAAATATAGTAATGGTTGTTAAAATGACATTAATCACACATATATACATTTAATATTTGATACTTATTTTTATAAAAGTATAATGAAATTCAATGCATTAAACAAGATTATAGACTTGGAATGTTATGTGCTATATTTTATTATGCAGATAATTAGTAATGAAGAGGTAATAATAAATTTAGAAGATATTTTACTGCAGAAATGTGTTTTCTTCCACAGTCATTTAAAACAATAATGACAAAGAAACAATTGTGTACTAAAATTGCTTTAATTGGTCATAAAATTGCTCTTGTTGGCTGTGATCAGTAAAAGTTCACCCCAGAGTGGAAATATGCTATCGTGATTAAAACCCTTCCACATTTTAGTTTGACTCAGGTTATCTTCTTAGTTTTGGGAAAATAGAAGTCACAATTTATTACATACATCTTTAAGAAATAATGTTTACTCCTTGATATACAGAGATTATGGGGAGGATATTGTTCTTCAGTTCTTAAGGGTAAAGACAAGAAGTTAGAGGGTAGCTTCAAATGTACTAAGCATGAACCACACATTAAAATGATATTCAAGAAGACCAAGTCCTGAACCGAGAATGTGAAATTGTTTCAAGTGTTCGCTGTAGCTTATTTCTTAGGTATCAAATAATTTATTTCCTGGGTATCAAGTATAAGTCTAACTATAAAGTTTTCAGTGTACCGGTTAGAGAGAGAGAAAAATACAGTTTAAATTCTTATAGTTCTTTTTTGAATTAAAAATAATCACTGTAAATATTACCAGAGAGATATTTGAAGTTTTTAAAATCTTAACTGATACTAACCTGACCATGTTGTGAATTATATGAGGTTTTATTGCCTGTTTTTTATAGATTGGCACCTAAGTCCTCTAAAGTTTTGCTACCTTCCAGATTGTTCAGTTTGCAGTAGAGAGTCTGTGGCTTTGCAAAAGCGAACATATAAGGTCTGATTGATCAAGGGGAAAACTCTCTATTAGAATCAAGTTTGGGATAAGAAGGCTCATTTTCTGTTACTGATAAAACTGACTTAGAAATAATAATGATCAATAACAGAAAGCCTACTTAAATGTAGTAATAGGATTTTATGTTGTCTATTACAATGATGAAGAAAATTATCAAAAAACAAAACAGAAAAATCTTAAAATATATAATTAGACATAAACAAGAGAACACAGCTGTAAAACAATTAACAGTAGCTGTGTATTTATCAGGGAAGTAGAAGGGCTTCAGAGATGACTTAGTGATTAAAAAATCCTTACTGTTTCTTAAGAGAACTTGAGTTTGGTTCCCAGTAAACATGCCCAGTGGCCTACAACTGACTGTAGCTCAGTTTCACAGACCTGACACTCTCTTCTGGATTGTGCTAGAACTTAAACTCAGGTGTGAACAAACACATACACACAGAGACAAAGAGATAAACACACACACACACTTAAAAATAATGAAACAAGCAGTTTTTGAGGTAATGAATATTAGATAAGTTGATGCGATTGGAGTTCCATAAATACATGAAGTCTAGACCCAGAAGCAAAATCCTTACCAGATAATGAGAATATGCAGAAAACACGCTCTTGCACTTTTCAGCTTTCAACGTCATAAACTAACTACACATAGTGCTAATTTTTATAATTTGCCCAGTCTGGCATTCAGTTACTGCAACACAAAACAAACTAATGCAACATTTGTAAAGCAATTTCTCAATTCTTTAAATTTTCACCAAAGAAAAACACAGTTTATTATAAATTGTTTGTGCTAAAGGAGTTCTTACATACTCCTGGTTAATCTCAATATTGTGGCTCAATAATCATCTTGTCTCTCAGAATTCTGAGTACAAGGGACCACAGGGATCACCACTGTGACTGGTTTTGAATGTAAATGTTTTTTTTTCCTTTTTTTTTTATTGAGAAAAGGAGAAAAAGAAAAATAAAAAGAACAAGTTTCCACCTCCTTCCAGCCTCCCATTTCCCTCCCCCTCCTCCCGCCCTTCTTCCCCTCATCCCATAAATGTTTAAGTGACACACTGTGGTATAACAGGGAAGAAAAATTTCCAAGTAAATGTGTCTCCTAAAAAAGTTTACTTTAATATAAATGTTTTAAAATTGTAAAGTCGTTTTGCAGAATGGTATAATGTCAATACCGTAGTCTCATTTTAAAGATAGAGAGAGCATAAGCATGAAACCTGTTTATTTTAGGAAGAGTGAGACATTGTGATGAAGCAAGTACAATGCTTAATACAAATCTCAGATCCTCAGTTTGTGCGCAGGGAAATGTTCTGCATTGGGAATTTAAAAACAAAACAGAAAAGTCAAGTAATTCTTCATTTTAAATGTTTAGCAAATCTTACCTCAAAGGTTAGTCACCGTTGTAGTCATTACCATTGCGGCGAAGAAGACAGAAAATGATGATTTTTCAGGCAAAGGTAATGTTTTAATGCCAAATACAAAAATTAGCAGTGTAGTATTAAATGCACTATAGTTTCATTGGTTGTTCACATATTTAAAAACAGCACTTGCGTATTTTTAAAGAAATCAACATTTCTATAAATACTTCCTGATTCTAGTTACCAGGTTATTACCAGATTTACATTTTATCAATGCTGTTTTTCATTTGAAATGTTGATACAGATTATAATCAAAAATAATATTTTTAGTTAATAGATTACTTTTTTGCAAATAGGTTATCTTTGAAATAATAATTGGTAAGCGCCCAAGAGAACCTAGCAAGAACTTCCTCGAAGAAGATAAAGTGTGCTTTACATGTAAATATAGTTTAAGCAATTGCTTTTCTTGATGTTCATAAACATAATGTTGAGAGATAATGCTTAGATAGCTATGGAGGAGTGATTAGACAGATGACATATACAGATTAATACAGGTCTATAAAAATTAGCTATTGTCAAAATAGTTAACTTTGTTTATGCTTCAAACTATACTTATAGTTGTTCAATAGATTTGACGTTTTTACAAAGGAATGCAATAATATGTGTGTGTGTATATATATATATATATTCTAAAGAAAAATTTAACTTAAATTAGAATATAAAATATTATTAATTGAATTAATAATTACAAATAAAATATTAAATATTAACGTTTTTCCTCAGGGGTCTCTGGGCCCATTTTTTAAAATTCCATAGTTTTTTCAGCAATAGGAACTCATCTTTTACCTCTGGGAAATATCCAAAGGCAAGAGAGATATGTTGTATGTTTCAGGAGTTTCATAGACCTGGTTCACAACTCAAAAGAAAGCATCTCATGTCTGGTGTTGGAATTTTGTAAGGTGGTCTTTGACTCTTGGATAGAATACTATTAACCCAGACAAGAACAGTTCACTAGAACTATATATCCATGGTTATAAAAGGAATTGGCCTGAAAAGTAACCTCCATGAAGACTACCTTTCACAATACTAAAAGCTTCCATGAAAGCTTCCAAAGGAGAGAAGCAACAAACAGTAATGCCCAACTATAATGCCTATAAGTCATGGTTATTGGGGAATCTACAACCATCCATTATTAAACAAGTGCAATCTATAATAATAATTTTTAAGCATTTGTCATCAAAGAGACCTTTTGCAACAGGTAGAAACCACTACAGGAAACCCAAATCAATCACGATATAGGATTGAAGAGCCCAGTTCTAATGAATACATTCCCCAAACAAGCCTGCACCTGAACCTCAGGAAACAATGCAAAAGAAAAAGCTGAAATGTTATGAGTCAGAGGATCAGGTACTCTGCTGTAAGATTGTGCATCTGAGTAATAGTAGAAGCCACAACCATAAAGTCTAGCCAATATGATGCCCAACATAGGCCGTTGAAGAAGGAAGACACAAATGAACCAGCCAAACTGGATGCAGAAATGCCCAAAAGGCTTCAACCCTGTACAAAGAACTACAGACAACTGAGAAAACTTTGGGAGTGCGAGAGGTGCCATTCTACAAGGAAGAGAACACCAACTGGCTGTCGGATACCAAATAACCAGACATGAAAAACTACATACATGAAGCATTATATCTACCACACAGGTTATCTTTAGTAAGATATATGTATATATTGTGTATGCATATTTGCATATATGTTTATATGGATGTGTGCATTGAAATAACAATTCATAAAGAAAGCGTCTATGAATTTGAAGAAAAATGGAGAGTGATATATGGGAGGGTTTGGAGGGAGAAAATAAGAGAAAGACATATTGTAATCAAATCTATATCTGTAACTATATCTATATCTATATCTATATATATATATACATATATATATATAATTGCATCACAATCCCTAGTCTTCTCTGTCATTTCTACACCTCCTGTGTCCAATTTCATCCAAAATTTACAGTCTCTTCTTATTTAGCCATTATTAATACATATATATGCGAATGAATAAACATAAATATAACCTGAGGGTTCTATTGAATGTTGACTGAATGTGTATTCATCTAGGAATGACTACTGGTATGGGATAATTAAGACTAAATCATCATCTTTCATCTGGTGTTAATTTCTTGTGCTCTTGATCTAGGGATCTGTTGTGTGAGCTTTCTCCCATCTGCATTGGGTCATTATATTTTCATTTTCTGACATTGTGTAGGCAGTCATCCTTTTGATACTTCATGGGTATATGTGCTTTGTCATAGTTACAAGGTACACTCTCAAAACAAAATTTCCCAGTCCTATGGGTCTTAAATTTTTTCTGCCCATGTGAGAAAAAAATAAGTTTTAGAAAGAATCACTATTATAAATATTAAGATAGAGAGGAAAAGTAACTTCCAATAGATAACAAAAGGGATCATTTGTACTTTGCATTGCTTTTATGAGCAAAAAGGAAAATGAAACATTTTAAAATTTTCCCATTTTATGGATAGATTTATGCTTTATATTGTAGGAGCCCGTGCAATATTTAATCTATTCTTCAAAGTTTTTAAAATTATCTCTTGAGGCATGATTTCATTTTGCCCTGACATCCCTGGAATTCACCGTGATGGCAAGACTAGATTGGACCTGTGTCTATCTGGCTGGCTTTGAACGCAGAGAAATATACCTGTTTCCACCTCCTAAGAACTGGATTTAAAATGATGGGCCACAACACCCAACTTTATCTTTCACATTTTTAATGTATTAAACAATACTACAGCTTTATTATCTTTAAAGAAATTAAGCTATTAATCTATTTATTCCTCCTGGGAAAAATTTACAATTAAATAAATACTGAGGAAATCAATTCCTCGCATAATAACTAACAAATGACATATTAAATGTACAAATTTCTATTTTATATATTACAATTTTAACTCACTTTATTATCATATGTTGACAATTAAACACACATATTTTTAAAGAGAGATTCAAAATTTCTATGCCATTTAAATGATAAACTACATTTGAAACTTATAACAGAAGGATAAAAGGTTTTTAAGTGTTTGCTTTATAGTATTATACACACAATGTGATATTTATGCAATTTATTATGAATGATGCTTATTATAGTGGTTCATTTTATCATATTTAATAAGCAAGACATATTTATAGACAAATTAAATCATATTAGATTCTGAATTTTTGAAGGATAAATTTTCTCCACCATCAGTCAATAAGTTTAGCTTCCTTATAAAATCTTTGCCTAAACATAACCAAAAGCATACATACAAAAATATTTGTAAATCTTAATGTAAAAATATTATATAGTCCACCCCAACATAATATATAAAATGATTTTATATCAGAGAGCTTATTACTTGAACAGTTGAGAACATATTTACTAAAATAATAAGCAACAATTTGGTAAAAAAAACATAAATATGTTCATAAAATAAAATTTAACAAGACAAATAGGAAATCCTATCAGAAATTAGAAGACAGATGCAACACATGTTTTCAAAACAGCCTGGCTAGTTTTTGATATCTAGCATGACTCAAATGTCCATTACAGTAGAACTTGGACCACATCAGTGTCTTAAACTATCTAGTAAAACATTGAATCAAAGCTAAAGTGTTTGCTCCAGGTTTGCCTTTAACAATCATTACAGAAAAACAAAGGAAATTGTGACTTTAAATAATCTCTCAGGCAAAGAGCTGTCAGGCACCTAAAAGCATGATTGTAACTTAGGTTGACAATACACTGCCTGTACATCTTACATCATTGTCCCATTGTACTAGAAAGAGTAAAATAAGACTAATGGATTGTGAATTCAATGTAATTTTTCTGAGGGTATATTATGGGACTGAAAGTAGTTGGATAAAATGACCGAAACAAACATCAAAAGTTGATAGCTCTAGGAAGGTTTTTATTTGGAGTCAATGTCTTTTAGGGATAGATTTACTTCATGCATTGAAGAAAAAGTTGGCATCTATCTTAAGTAGATCTTTACCGTTACCTAACTTTTAAACTACTTCACATAGATCTCATGGAGTACAGACAGAATTAGAAATTTAAATAAGCAGTAGCTTTGTGTAAAGAATAAAAGATTGTATGCTGAGCCATTTGGTTGAAAAACAAGGAGATTTTTGCAGCGTAACATCCTTTCCTTGACCTTGGCAGTGTGCATAATTAGATGGTTAGCTTGGGTGTAATAAAAGGTCTGGAACAAATAAAGAATCTGTTAAAGGAGTGGAACTCGGTTTTGCCCAACTAATTTCTTCAAATGTCCCAAGTATAGAAAGCAGAGGGATGATACATAAAATAAGAAGAGCTAAGTAGCTCATCCAAGGTCATGTAATGACGGTCTGCTGGGTCAGAAATTGGAATCCAGGCTATTATCATTAAACGCATTACTAAATAACCTTGTAATTGAGCAGGGAAAACATTTGTATAACAATAGCTGACAATTTTGAAGGGAATAATGTTCATATACATATCCTTAATTAATCACTGAATTTAATTTTTTTCTATACTGTGCTGGGGCAGAACATTTTTGATGGAAGAGCATCAGTGCAGCAAACCTTCTTACCTCATGAGGGAACAAAAGCAGAGGAATGTGAATTTCTAGGGACAAGAAACCTGAGGCCGTGTCCCAAATATCCTTTCCTTACATCTAAGTCCTTCTTACTAAAACAGCCTTCATGAAGTCATATCCCTGTTCAGTCACCTCCAAAAGCCTCATCTGTGAATACTGCTTCATCAGGAAGTCATCATCAAGTAAGCCTTTAGGGACCACACAATATCTAAAACATAGCAGGATATTAATATCATTCCATAGGGGCCACTAAATTACAAAGTTTCAGATAAATGTGAACTCGGTATTTCTAAATCCAAAGTCTATAGTTCACATCTCTCCATCTCTTTATCAGTCTATAAAGTTACAAATAATTCAGTTCAGAGCACTGCCTGTGTCCTCAAGATCACGGAGAGTGGAAGACACCCAGACACCTGCATAATTCCTCACAGCCTGGGCTGGCTGAAGATTTCCACAAACCTTCCAAGTGGGTGACACTATGATGAGCAAATATATGGTGAAGAAATGGGAAGGGGGATAAAACGGCAATCTGGTATCATTATTCCAGAAACATTCACTCATAATTTTTAATCCAAATATGTTTACAATAAGTGTAACAGTATGTTCAGAAGGAAGCTGGGCAAGATTCATACCTGACCATCGGCTGATGGAAACTTGTAAGGAGATGCTTGAAAAGCAACTTATTCTTCCATTGAAGGGCATCTAGGTTGTTTCCAGGTTCTGGCTATCACAAACAATGCTGCTATGAACATCGTAGAGCATATACTTTTGTTGTATGATAAGGCCTCTCTTGCGTATATTCCCAAGAGTGGTATTGCTGGGTCCAGGGGTAAGTTGATCCCGAATTTCCTGAGAAACCGCCATACTGCTTTCCAAAGTGGTTGCACAAGTTTGCATTCCCACCAGCAATGGATGAGTGTACCCCTTTCTCCACAACCTCTCCAACAAAGGCTATCATTGGTGTTTTTTATTTTAGCCATTCTGACAGGTGTAAGATGGTATCTTAAAGTTGTCTTGATGGATGAAGAAAGTATGGAATATATACATATTAGAGTACTACTCAGCAATAAAAAACAAGGACTTCTTGAATTTTGCATGCAAATGGATGGAAATAGAAAAAACTATCCTGAGTGAGGTAAGTCAGACCCAAAAAGAGGAACATGGGATGTACTCACTCATATTTGGTTTCTAGCCATAAACCAAGGACATTGAGCCTATAATTAGTGATCCTAGAGAAGCTAAATAAGGAGAACCCAAAGAAAAACATATAGGCATCCTCCTGAATATTAACCTTCGGCAAGCAATGAAAGGAGACAAACAGAGACCCACATTGGAGCACAGGACTGAAATCTCAAGGTCCAAATCAGGAGCAGAAGGAGAGAGAGCACGAGCAAGGAACTCAGGACCGCGAGGGGTGCACCCACACACTGAGACAATTGGGGATGTTCTACTGGGAACTCACCAAGACCAGCTGGCCTGGGTCTGGAAAAGCCTGGGATAAAACCGGACTCTCTGAACACAGCGGACAATGAGGACTACTGAGAACTCAAGAACAATGGCAATGGGTTTCTGATCCTACTGCATGCACTGGCTTTGTGGGAGCCTAGGCAGTTTGGATGCTCAACTTACTAGACCTGGATGGAGGTGGGGGTTCCTTGGACTTCCCACAGGACAGGGAACCCTGATTGCTTTTCGGGCTGGGTGGGACTTAATTGGCGGAGAGAGATGGAAATGGGAGGCGGTGGCGGGGAAGAGACAGAAATCTTTAATAAATAAATAAATTAATAAAAAAGCAACTTATAACCCAATAAATATCCTTTCATTTTTTTTATCACTGTGCTGTCAATTATAAAAAAAGGTATTGAAAAAAAGCCCTTTCCAGGAAGAGTTATTGGCATATTCCTGTAGCTACAACAGAGAGGAGAGGCAGGAGGTGTTCTAATCCACCTTGAGTTACACAATGAGTTTCAAGAAAAGCTGAGAGACTATATGAGAGATTATATTTGTGTATTTGTGTGTGTATACTTCAAACTCCAAACAATAAATAATATAGAATAGAATATACAAATTAATAAAAATCTTGACACAAAGGTAGATAATTCCTGCCTCAGTAAGTCACTTAAGATTTCATTAAGCGAAGATCACTGACTCAAAAGCTACTGAAGACTTGAGAGATGAAAATTGGAACTATTCAAATGAAACTGAAATTTTAAGGTGAAATAACAATTCATTAGAACATATATTATAAGTAACAACTCAGAAATGTTAGAACCCCCATGATAACATGAAACACTTATGTGACTATTTAGTTTTTAATGCATGCTTCAAGAAAACAAGGTCCTTAGTTTATCAGACAATTAAATGAAGACATCAAATCTAAGATATCAATGAATCCATCAAGAGAAAAAAAATAAAGTAAACCAAAATAAGTAGCTTAGTTCATACTGTAGTTGTGGAAGTGTGGGTGGGAAGGGATGTGTTCATTAAAAAAAAAAAATACACAAAGAAGCAGATTGTCTAAATTGACACTCAAATATTAAACATTTATGTAAAGAAAGTGGAGTATGGTGTGTTGAGAAGCTCAGCAGATGAAAGTGCTTGCCATACAAGCCTAATAATCTGAGTTTTATACCCAGAAGCAAGAGTAGAAAAAAAAGAACAACTCTTAAATGTTGCTCAATCTTTATATATACACACAAACCATGACACCAAAGCATGCATGCACACACAGACATGCAGATACATACACACACACACACACACACACACCAATCATTATCATCTTCAAAAAATAAAACCAGAAAAAGAGATAAAATATTGAACATGATGCAGCAAAAAAAATGTAGAAAAATAGAAATGATCTCAGAGTAAACTACTTAGACTTGAAGTAGCCTGATTGGCTGTCATCTTGTGAAAATTAATTGCTGACTTTACTAATATTGAGAGAATATGGTGGAGAGAACATTATATTAACACTAAGGAAATAATTTCTTTGCCATTGTATCAATGTATCAATATATCAAATGACTCATAATGATATTCAGCTGTATTCAGAGATCAGTGCCATTTTCTGTCACCATCAGAGAGGCTTCCTCCTGCAGTGGATAGAAACAGATGCAGAGACACACAACAATACATTACACACACACACATGCAGAAAGAGAGAGAGAGAGAGAGAGACAGAGACCGAGAGAGACAGAGAGACAGGGAGAGACAGGGAGAGACAGGGAGAGACAGAGAGAGACAGAGAGAGACAGGGAGAGACAGGGAGAGACAGGGAGAGGCAGAGTCAGTCCTTGGAACACACATCTCCAAATTTGAAGTCTTCATCAATTCTTCCATTCAGAACTCAGGAAATCTTCCAGAAGAGGAGGCAGCAAGAGTGTAATAGCAAGAGTGAATGCAGGACAGCAAGAGAACAAGGCCCTGAATCCATCGAACAAAGCTCATATGAACTCACAAAGACTGAAGTAGCAAACACAAGACCTGTACAGGTCTGCACCAGGTCCTCTGCATTCAGTTTAGAATCTTTATGGGACTCCAAAGTGTGTCGTCTCCAGTGGGTCTCTGATTTTTGTGCCTGATCGTGGGACTTTTTTCCTTGTATTAGGTTGTCTTGTCCAGAATCAAAGCAATGGTTTTGTTTTATCTTATATTTTATTTTGCCACATTCGATCATTATATTATAGAGGTCTCTTCTTTTGTAAAGAGAAAAAGGAAAGAAGTGGATCTGAAGAGAAGAGAGTGTAAAAAAGAAACTGGGAACAATAGAAGAGAAGCTGTAATTAGGATCTATTGCATAAGAAAAAAATCTACTTTAAGTAAAAGAAAAGAAATGAAAAAAAAGAAAAAAGCTAAGAATTACATCAGAGGTGACATAAGCAACAGCCACTAGAAGGTTCACTCGTGTGAAGTAAATTTTCTCTTGTTGTCTGAAACATTGCTTGGTTTGTTAGACTTGACTGTTTTAATTTATCAATTTATAAGTTTCATCTGCATATGTAATTCAAAATGAAAATATATGTGATTTCTATTTAAAAAAAAAAACAAAGAAAAATAAACACACCAGAAAGGAAAAAAGTCAGTAAAAATGATTGTGCTTAATGCTATTATCTGACTAATGAGGATGGAAATATTTACATGCTTTGTGTCTTCTTATACATTTATCTGAACTCTATAAGTTGACAATGTCAAAGATGAAAACACAGGATTGTTCTTCAGACAATGCATCCACAATCTATAATTTCTCTATTATAAAAACTCCATTTTAATTATTAAAAAATGTCCAACTCCCTATAACATTGATATAAGAAACATGAAAGCCATGTTTCATTCTCAGTCATGTGAAACATATCAGTATAATTAATTTTTATTATATTAAATTAGTGTATTTCCTTTATGGTGGCAGATGGTCAGTTGTGGCTTCAAGATATCAAGCTATTTTCCCTATTGTTTCTTCTTCAAATTGAACAACAGTGCCAAAGGGACTAATATGAGAACAATTCTCAGACGTTAAAGGATCAGAAATTATATTTTTCCATTGAAGACCTGGGAATTGAAACCAGGGACAACAAAGGTGATCTCAATGGGACCACAGGTTACATCAAGCTGGCAAATTAAATTAGGTAGTACAAAATTAATCCAATGCTCATCTCATTGTATCTACATTCTCTCTATGTCTTTCTTCCCTAGAAATATGTAAAATTACTTTCTTTTGTGGTTCAGTAATCTATTCTTTTTTTCTGTTAAAAATATCATTATCACTCACAAGTCCACCTCATCTTTTATGTTTCTTAATTTTCCAATAGTGAGTTTCAATTAAAAATTTCCAAAGAACTAAAAAACTGAGAATTATATTTCAATGTAACACTCTATATTTTGGAATTAGGCATTTTCACTTTGACAAACTTGAGAAGACAGTTGTGTTAGTCTTACTTCAATTTTCTTCCTAAAGAGATATTTTGCATTGCTGATTAACTCATTAATTCACAATAATGAATGCTACCTGGAAGCCATTGAGTTAAGAATTTATTCATGCTATCATGTTAGAGAACCTGTCCCATATCATCAAAATTTAATCCACTGAGATTATCATCATCCAGCACCTCAAAGCTATAATTAATTGTTTTCAACTTGTCACTGATACAAACAGAAATGTTATATTGTAGCTATAAAACTAACAGAAGAAAGATGAAGTCTTTAATGATGAAACACATATACACAATCATTCTTGGCACAGTTCCAAATTTTCATGTTACAGTGAAGTTATATTTTATGTCACATAATTATGCTCTACCACAGTAGACTCTGTGATAACATTGTTATGTGTAACGTGCTCTGTCACTTGTGTGTGTCTTAGCAGTTAGCTCACATTCTTGAATCTCTATTTTCTCATCTATCATAATGCAAATTACATTTAAATTATCTCATAGAGTATTTGTGATGATAAAATTTAGCACAAGTTAGTAATGTTTCTGAGTCTCTGAGACAGAAAGAGTAGTGTACACTGGCAACTATTTTTTTAATGAATGGGTATTTTAGTCAGGGATAGGAAATAATTACCTACACAAATACAATTATCTTCTCACTATCCACACGTATTAAGAAAAACAGTGTTTGCTACAACATTGTCTTATATAACCCTGACCCTTGTGAGTCTAAGGAATGTGCCATTTCTTAGAAGACTTGAGTATGTTACTGTTTGCACAATTGTCAAGTCTGGTTCCATCTAAAAACACATCCCTAGCTTGTTTCTTCCCTCTCCACACAGATCGCACATCAGTTCATTGTATAATCATCAACAATTTCTAATGTTTTCACAAGTCATGAATCATTTTTACACTCCTAAAGATGTATTCTTTTGTCTAGCTTTAACACTCTGCAAGGATATCTTTCAAAAAATAATGATTTCTCTTTCCTGTGAAACATATCATTTGTGTGACCTTAAACAAATAATTTCATTTTCTGACACTTCAACTTTTGTTTTCATGAAAGGATGGTATAGGACATACTGCATTTGGAATCTTTTACTTGCTTTTTATTTGCTTCCAAAGAGTTGGGTTTCACCACGGCATTTTTAAACATATTTTGACTTGGTTGTTTTTCTTCTCCCACCTTCTTTCCCATCTCTCTTCCCTGTCCCATGCTCTTCCAACCCTGTAGCCTCTTGTCCACTCCCCTGCTTCCCAACACCTCCTGTTTCCCTCTGGAGGTCTTCTACTGAGTTTCACCATCTGTATACTCTCTCACAAGCTCTTCTCTACATCCATGCAAACATGAAAGTTATGATAAACACATGCAATAGAACATTCAGCATTCACTTGAATATCAGGTGTGGTGTTTGATACACAAGTATGCTTCATAAACCCCAGTAACTTTCTTTTCTTGATCCTCCTGAATTTACTTTTACTGTTCAAAACCTCTCAGATTGGTCACTTGGTTACACTCCCAAATTCTTCTCTCAGAAGAAAACAGGAGTCTGAAACCTCAAATACCCTTTCCTGAAAGATTCCTCCTTCCCCACAAGCTTCTGTTAAAGCCTCTCTATTAAAATCTCTTTTCCTTATTTACTCACTACACTCAGAACATTAGAAGACAATGCTAAACACCTCAAAATAGCTGTATTGTGTCGGTTCTGGAAGATTGCTACTCACCCAACAAATTATCCTGGTGAGAATCTTGATCAGAACTAGGAGAGTAAGGTACTGGGATGCCTGTGGGTGCCTAGAATGAGGAGTTCATGGAAGCTGGAGCAGCACGAGGTGGTTAATTATTGCACAGGTGGAGATGCTGGGTTATTGCTGCGAAACAGAGAAAAGCAGCAGTGAGTAATTAGAATGAATATGAATTATAATGGCGCACGGTACTGCCATAGAATAATAAAATGGAGTACTTAATTAACTTGCTGTATGACTTTCAGGAATTTAAATTATTTATTTGTAAGGAAACATTCTCTCTTAGATGAAGAGATTTAAAACCTATACATATTCTACAGGAGTGTGACCTCACTGAAATAAATTGTGAACTTGATAGAACCTTTAATTTTGTAGTAGCAATGCTGAAATAAAAGGGAAAACTGAGTATTTTTATTCAATATTATATAATTAGAATATCATTTATAACCACAATCAATCAAAATACAATATTTTATACTATTTTTATGCTACTAAGATTTCCAATTATGATTTACTTTACATGTACAGCACCTTATAATTCTGACAAGCCATATTTAATTTGTTTAATTGTCTATTTTATCTAGTGACTCCACCATTGGATAACACCATTCCTGATATCAGACAACTGTGTGTGTGCATGTGTGTATATGCCTTAGCTGTCTAAATTCAACCTGACTAAACAAACGTAAAAAATTCACATAGTAGCTTTAATGAGAATTATGCAATTCACAGTAGATTAATGGTAAATTCATAAAGATATTTGCTTGCTAGTCCCTGGAAACTTGAATGTATTACATAACAATGAGTATTCACATATGATTTGACATTTGGGATGAGAATAATTTACTGGATCATCACAGCGCACTATAGTGGACTCATCCAATTTTTTAAAAAATAATTTTTATGGGCTGGAAAGATGGCTCAGTGGTTAAGAGCATTGCCTGCTCTTCCAAAGGTCCTGGGTTCAATCCCCAGCAACCACATGGTGGCTCACAACCATCTGTGATGAGGTCTGGCACCCTCTTCTGGCCTGCAGGCATACAGACAGAACATTGTATACATAATAAATAAATAAATAAATAAATATTTAAAAAAATAAATAATTTTTATATTAAAACATCATTTAAATAAAACATGCAATTCAAATTAGCCAGATACAAATTGACATTGTATGACCTCATTTAATGTTTCCACTTTTAGGAAAGAAAATAAAGCGATATTTTACTTTACAAAATATAAAATAGGAAACTTGGTGACAGAAGATGAGGTGATTGACAAAGCTGTCACTCAAGTAATCATGGTTACCTCCAAGGGTTGAAAGAAACCCGGGAGAAATTTAGTACCAGGGCTCCAGAGACAGTGAGGTCTGGAAGTCACTGCAATTCATGCCCTGTGGTTTAAACCCATTTCAAACATCTAATAGCTGAAATGGAAATATAAATTGTCAGTATTGCAATTCACCAAATTTAGGATAAGTTGTTACAACAGAAAATTAGGAACCAAGTCATTGTAAATAGAATTCATCCTTGCTATCCATGTCCATGAAATCATTGGTTGTGTTCCTGCTGAAAATGTCTTTCCAGATCATTCATTTCCAGAGTTTTCAGATGCTACACATATAGGGTAAGCACTTTCAATCTTGTATATCTATGTTTTGCCATTCTCTTGAACCCCAGCTAATATTTTTGAGTATCTTTGTATATCCTTCAAGAAGTTCTATAGTCAGATGATGGTGTCCAAATTGAACTAAAAAAAAAAAAAAGAAAGAAAATCTGTTTTTTTTTTTAAAATAAAAAGTTAAGGACTTGAATGTTATGCATGGTGATAGATATAGATCTATTTGCATTCTTCTACATGTCAACATTCAGGTATGCCGGCACCATTTGTTGCAGATGCTTTACTTTTTCTATTGTACAACTTTGGTTTCATTGTCAAAAATCAGGTTTCATGTTTTGCCTTTCATGTTTTGTTTCCAGTTTCTGACTATAAATAAGCATAAAATCTTTTATTAAAGTATATTTATTTAACATGTGATTGACTAAATAAAAAAATATTGCCCTGTTTTTATATGTTCTAGAAATAAAGCATAATATTCTGTGTAAGAAATGATTAGTATGTTCTCAGACATAGTTCAGATTCCTGTGCCCTTCATTGTCTCAGATAATAGATATATTTGTGGTCTTTGTGATACCTCTGTTGGCCAATTGGTATCCCAGACAATTAAGCCTAGTTTGACGTAAGGGCTGTAGATCTATTTCATCCTTACCTTCAATTTAGTGGAGGTCTTATACAATGTAAGGAAGTATGACCACATGAGAGAGGTAGAGAAAATAAATTCTGTAGGGTCATGAACACTCTATATGTCTTTGGTTCCTACATATAGGCAACTAAGTACTTAATTTAATGCTGATCATGTCAAGTTTGCAACAATCTCTTTTTAGTAGCAATCAAGCAAGAAATTGAAAATTTCAGAAATAAAAATTTAATATAAAAATCTAGTATTAAACATCGATAATAAACATAGGCATATAAAATATTTATTGGTGTTTCTCATGTAACATGTGTAGGGGCTGTAGTGCTGTGACAGACCCATGATAACTAAAGAACAAACCCATGAAGGAAGAACAGCAAATTAAACAATTATTACTGTTAGAAGAAAACCCTGTCCAAAACAGTGATATAATTAGTATAATGTAAGAAAGTCAATTTCATATAAATCTTTAAAATGCAACTTTTCATTGCAACTAAATGAGGATCCCTAATTATTTTCTTTCTTTTTCTATGTTCATATGAAAAGAATTGAGACACTAAATGACGCATTAGCTCTATTTTTTAAAATACTTTATACACGAATTCGTCTTTTAAATCAGTTTCAAAAATTGCTTTAAGGAGAAAGTCAAGTAAATTAATACCAATAGTAGCGATATTTTCACGGAATTTGTAGACTAGGTAAAATTTTAAATGCTCACTCTGGTTTTAAAAAAGGTATTTCTTATAATGAAATAAGTAAAGGTTTCTTTGTGAACCTTAAAATGCCGTGCTGTTAGTTCAGTAAAAGCAAAAGTATAGATCATGAAATCATTGCAGATAACTGAGAAAAGATGAAATAGAAACATATTTGAATCTGAATGTCTGTATCAAAATTAACATTACATCTAAATAATCTAGAATATATCACCAACCTCATTCACTAAACTGTAAGGGAAAGTTTCCGCACATACATAAATACATACAATTATTATAAAAGGCTTTATTTGTTGCCTATCACCAATATATTTGCAGATACACATTCCAGTTATTATAACTATGCACAAGGACTTAAATTTTTATTGTGGAATAAAACTATGCTGTAAGGAAGCTTTCTGGTTTCATTGCTATTTTTTCAAAATTTTCCTTGAAATACAGTAAAATTAACAGTTATGGTTGAATTTTCATGAACTCAAAATTATTTGCCCCAAAGCTTCGAATAGAATCTTTTCTTTTCTGGCTTTAATGAACTGATTTTTGATAGATTCCTCCCAAATTAATAGATTGAAATTCCTAAATTCCAGTGTTCTATCTAGTACCGCGAGGAGAAAGTCAAGGAGCTGATTGCAGCTACAAGAAGGCATCGTCACTGATGGTAATAGCGTCATTCTAATGGCATGAGGGAGTTGTGGAGAGAGTGCCATAACATTCCTACTATGTGGGAGAGTATCAGTTTACAGTCTACAGCCTCACCAAGACCTGGCCAGCCTGGATCCCCAACGTTGGACTCCTAACATCCAGACTATAAGCAATAAATTTATGTTGCTCCTAAGCCATGTAGTCTTCCTAACTTCATTATGGTTAAACAAAACACGTTAAAATATCTATAAAATAAGCTTTAAAGGGGACAGAAAATTTGATGCTGAAGGCAATCTGTGTTTGAGGAGATCTATCTGAACCTACAATGGAGGTGCGGATGATTTATCTTCTAAGGAACACTTTTCATCTTTTTTAAATTAAATAAATTTATATTTAGATCAATTGATTAGTTCATGATGTGTAAAAATACTTGCTCAAGAAGGTATTCAAACACAAGCCCAAAGGCAGTCCTGGTTATAGCATTAAACTAAAAATATTACATGTTCAAAATAATAAAATAGAATGGGAAATGTCATTCATTAAAGTAATTAATGCTAATTCTAATTCTGTTTAAAGATACCTCAGAAAAAAATAACGCACTCAGTTAAAAATATTTTGAGCTGTCCTGATTTATAACCCCATTTCTTGGAAGATAGAGGTAGTGAGATCACAGGTTCCTGACAACCTTAGCTCCATAGAGTAACACTGTCACAAAAGCCAAACTTCTATAAGCTTCTCATCTATTTATCTATCTACCATCTATCTATATAGCTAGCTATATCCATTACCTATCTTCATCTTTCTATCCATCTGTATATATGCATAGAGCAAGACCTAAGCACATATATTAGTATGCATTGAAGTAAATATCTTGTAATACAAGTAAATATGTAAGACAGTTAATTTTTTGTGCCAAATAGTGATATTTCATTCTGACTTTTTTTTTCTAACCTCATGAAGAGTAAGTTCAAATTTCATCTATGTTTACCAGGTCAGAAATTTTGGAATTTTCCCTGTCTGTATAAAGTTAAGGTTAATGATTATTTTGAGAATCAGCAACGATGAAAATAGTGGCAGTTCTTAATTTTCTTGATGAACCTTATATATGTACACAGGTGGCATTAGACTGGTATCACGGATCAAATAATTAAACTAAAGATGAATGACTTGACCTGATTCCGTTTGCCTAATGAAACCAGACACAGAGAACTGATTAACTCTGATTGACTGTGCTTTTCACATTTGGATCAGTATCATTAATAAAACATTTGGTTTTCACTGATGTATAGGAAATAGATTTAGCATTTTAGTCTCTAAGCACGTAATTTTACATTTCTACTTCTAATTAAATGTGATATACATTTTCATTTTTGCAGTTATATATGTGTAGCTTGTGTGTGTGTGTGTGTGTGTGTGTGTGTGTGTGTGTGTGCCTGAATGTGAATTTGTGTTTTGTATTTTGAGACTTGGACTTTTTAAGCAGCCCGAATTAGCCTCAAATTCATGATGCTCTTGCCTTACTTTTTGTATGACTGGGCAGGTGGTTATAAAAAATGAACTTAACACATAACTTATTAAAAGTCCCCTTTCCTTCAATGTGTTTGCTTGAGAAACCCTATTTTTTAAATTGTTACAATCCATAATGAGCTACTGCTTAAATTATCACAGGAGCTTTCGACTTCAATCACAGGCTCCAGTTTCCTATGTAACTGTCAACAGTTTTTCCAGTGAACAAACCGCTAATGATCATGGAGTTAAGTAATTGTAGACTATCTGCCAGGCTACCATGTTTCCCTGCATGCTTGGCACACACTGATGATTTGGCCAGGCTCTACATCTCCCACTGCCATGCCATTCCCAGTGGCAGCCTTTGACTTTCTAGATTTGGCTGACATTAGCAATGCAGAAATCGAATTTAAAAATGTAACAGCAATCCTACACAAAAATAGGCTAAGCATAAACTTATTTTTTCATTTGGGGTTTGCATACATTATCAATAGAAAACATTAAAACTTATGTTTGTTTTTTATTTTAATTGAAACTAAATTGTAAATTGATGACAAAAAGTACTACAGCCATATTGGAAAATTCTGACATTTCTGAATATTATATTTTGAAAATGCAGAATTGGAGAATATCCCACATTGGGTGAAGATGAATTCCACACACTAATGCTTAATTTTTGCTTCCTGATCTACCTTTGACTTAACATAGGACGTCTCACTTGGCATCACCTTATAGTTATTTATATCACGGATATATCAAGGACTTACATTACCTTTATCAACCTTTTCACAAATGATATATTTTTATTATAATGAAATTCATACTGTATTAGTCTTTTCTCACATTTTCTAAACGTTTATTTATAAACTGAAATTTATCCATTTTCACTTTTAGCCATTACTTTATTATGTACCAGATTTCTCTTTGGCATATTTTTATTTGCTTTCGTATAATCATTTCTAAGTTTTTGCCCATTTCTCAAAAGCTAATGCTTATAGGCTCTTTATTGATATTTTGTTTTAAAGATAAAAAAGAATGTTGTAGTCTGTGTATTTTTTCTTTTCACTTTATTCTTGTAAATGATATAAGATGGCTCAAAAATCCAAAGGTTTAAATATATGCTAGAATGAGAAAGTAATTCTCAAAGTTTAATTAACTTTAGATCTCATTTTGTTAAATAAAACTAAGTAGGGCTTTTCACAGCAAACACTTATGAATTACTAAAAAATACAAATTTTTATAAGAATCCTCTAAACATTAATACATGGATTTCATTGAACTTGTGTTAAGAATTCTAGAAAGTACTATGTACGAAAAATGTATCCTGACCCATTTTGAGCTCTCTTGCCTTCCACCTTTCACTTATCTTTCTCTCATATTTCCATTTCAGTTATTCTGTTAGAGGATAAGAGAAGACTGAAAAAGTCAGCAATAAATACAATTTACATTTCAGAAGAAAAAATGCAGTAAGATAAATTCAGGTATTGATTAATAGTTTATATAAAACCGCATAGAATACAGGTGAGGCAATAGAGCACACACAATATTCTTTATCTTGATTGTCAGGCAAAGAGTAATTCTTTTTTAGAAGAACTTATGTCTTAAACCCAAATGAAAGCAATTAAAATGTCAGCGTTAATAGAATTATAAATAAGGAAAAATGTAGATGCAAATATACACAGGTTGAAAAAAGTTTCGGTTTTTAAAGATCTTAGAATGTCTAAGTTTGATTTCAGTGAATTCCACAATAAGCAAGAAGTCTAGGAAAGAAAGGAGTGACCATACTATTATAGGGAGCTTGAGCTGCACTCTGAGTGCATCAAGAAGTCAAGGGAGGCTTTTGGTCAGAAAGATTCCACAGATTTTGAAAGGTCAGACTGACAGCTACGTGGATAATTGCTCATTAGAAAGCAGAATGGGAAACAGACAGGCCAGTAAATGAACTATTGCATTACTCTGGAAAAGTACAGATTTCTAGGTAGAGGATATTAAAAATACAAGTGACATATACTTTAGAGAATTTTTTTTAAAAAAAATCTGTTGATGGGAAAGGTGTGGAAGCTTCAGAAGAGAGAAGTGGTAATTCCTAGATTTGACCAAACAGCAGAGGCCAGGCTGTGCGGTTTACTGGTTTGAAGAGAACTGGGAGAAAGTTGGGAGAACGCCAGGATGATGAGATCATAATTGTGTTTTGAGATCTAAGTGAAAAAAATCACACAGATATTTGTAAGTTTAAATTTAAAGAAGGGAAGACTGAAAGGTTTACTCCTGTTAGAATTTACAGGGCAGATAGACTGGTTAGCAGGATAATACGGACAGGAAGTAAAGAATGAACTAAGACAAATCTTTGGGAAACAAGTAGTTTTAAATTTTCATTTACTGAAGCACAGGTTGTTAAGTTACTCAAGATTTTCAGCAGTAGGAATATACAGGATCTCTCAGTACTCTATAAAATTTACAGATCATACCTTAGCAGAAATCAGAGAACAAATCTGTCAGGTCAGGCCTAAATCAGGTATTAGAACCATATTGTCAATTAAAGTGATAACTATGGAATATATATATATATATATATATATATATATATATATATATATTCAGATGTAGGAAAACTGATAGATTTTTTTCATTCCTGAAGGCCTAACCTATGGAATTCTCATTTATTATATGAAATATAAAGGTATAATTTCATTGGTATTCGAAAAAGACTGAAGCATCATTAATACATATTCAGGCACTCCTCTACAAAGTCATCAGACTACGTTCTGAGCAAAATCTCAAAGTACAAGCTCTATTATAACATACCCTGCATAGACACATAGAGTTCAGCTACTACTTTAAAAGTTCAAGTAGTACTGTGATTCGTGTGACATTTATAAATACCAGTGTGAAAATCTGTACTAGTAGTCAAAACAATTTAATAAAAGCCTAGCTGATTTTCAATAAATGAAATCCACTTTTTGCAGAAATACCTGTCAATCACCTCTCTCTAACCTCGCATACCCATGCATAATCAATCAGCAGTGCATGATGTCTTCCAAGTGGTACATTATTCAAAAATACTTTATTTTTCATTTGCAAAAGAAAAACAAAGTGCTCAAGTTGTTCCCAAGACAACTACGAAAAAACCATAATGACCTGATTCTATTTAATCATCTGTCGAAATTAAAATAGCTCTTGAGAATAATGAAGATTGTGTCATCAGAAACAGAGACCCTAAATATTTAGAGTCATTTAGAAACTAATTAATACATAGAAAACATTATACATTATCACTATATCTGTAGCATACCAACATGCTTTAACTGTGAAATAAAGTAGGTTGTTTTGACATCTGTTTCTATTTTTGAAAAGTATGTGTAACTGTTTTTTGCTTTATGACCTATAATGGATGAAGACACACTCTGTGAATAGCTACAAGTTCTGCCTAGAAAGGATGGATTTCCAAGACCTCAGCAGTCCCACGTCTCCAGTCTGAACCCAAGATTAGATGCCCTCAATTTAGTCATTTGAACACTGGGTAAACATAGTGAAAATTATTTCCTGTAGATGTGGGAAAATAAGTAAAAAAAATCACTCTCATTAACTTCACTCAAAATTTCAAATACATCTCTGCACCATCACCACTTGTCTATTACTATTAGTTCTCTTTTAATGAAATGCATAAATATTTAATTTTAAAAATCTTGATATAAATTTTATAAAACTGTGTTATACTGGTCCTGCCAGTATAACAAAAACATAAATTGATTCTGAGCTTACATTTAACCACTGTACATAGATTTTATTTT
Source organism: Microtus oregoni (assembly GCF_018167655.1). Taxonomy (NCBI): domain Eukaryota; kingdom Metazoa; phylum Chordata; class Mammalia; order Rodentia; family Cricetidae; genus Microtus; species Microtus oregoni. The sequence goes on from NW_024543069.1 coordinate 9,759,999, forward strand.
GTTTTTATATTTATTTTGTTTATTGTTCTTATTTGATATAGGGTCTCATTATGGAGTCCTGATGGACCTGGAATGGGCTATGTAGACCAGGTAGCCTCAAACTCAAAAAAAAAAAAAAATTACTGTCTCTACCTTACAAATGATGGATTCAAAGTTTGTAACAATATGCACTGCTTATACTTTAATGGGTATCAGATCAGCTTAACATCTTACCAAAGAGTTCTCTAGGTAGATCATCAGACTAGACTACAAGCGGTAATGTGCAATGGCCTAACACAAGGAGAATGAATGTGGTATGGGAAACAGACAGAAATCCCAAGAGAATGAAATTATAATGAATAAGCATCATCTTACTCTGCATTACTTATTGATTTATTTATTTTATACCCCAGTCTCAGTTTCCCTTTTCTCTTCTTTTCCCAGTCTGTCCCTTTGACCACCCCTTTTGCCTCCCCCATCCACTCCTCCTTATACAGAAAAGGACAGGCCTTCCATGGATATCAACAAAACATGGCATTCCAAGTTGTAATAACACTAAGTACTATGCCTTGTATTAAGGCTAGGCAAGGCAACCTCATAAAAAGAATAGGGTCCCAAAAGACAGCAAAAGAGTCAAAGACAGTCCCTGGTACTGCTAGTAGTTCGCAAAAGAAGAACAAACTACACAGCTGTCACATATATGCAGAGAGCCTAGGTCTGTCCCATGCCTTAATACAAGGGTGGATGGACAGACAGACATCAATAAGTGGACCTTGTGAAGTGGACTAGTGTTATGGAGCTACAAAGTACTCTCTATTTACCAGAGGCTAAACACCAAACCACTATGAACCTTTAGATGTACAATATTGATCTCTTTACTTGTTATACTGTTGCAACAGTGGCATAATAAGGTGTGGGGGTAAAAAACCACTATCTGCTTACATTTAAAGCCCACTCCATGAGATCTCAAGCTCATGCCTGCTCGTGCTCAGGTAGTCAAGAACCTGAGAGGGTTGAAACGAAGGGGAGAGGCAGGGCGGGGAGCAGCAAATTTTGTAGAGCTCAACAAAGATCAATAAAAAAAAATAAAATAAAGAGAAAAAGAAAGGACCTGGGACTAAAAGAACACAGCAATAAAATGACTCCTAATGGCATTCTGCTGTACCCATAGGTCAATGGCTCACTCGACCATTGTGAGAGAATTTTGCTCCTACAGTGGAAAGGAATTAACACAGAAACCTACAGTTGGATAATGTGCAGAAAATGAGAGTCCTTGTAACACTCAATTTTAAATGGGATGTCTTCATCAAAGCCCTCCCTTCAGGACTCAGAGAGCTATGCAAAAGAAGTGGTGAAAGTATTTTAAGAACCATGGGAGAAGGAAGATGGAAAAGGAAACGGTGCCTTCCAGATACAATGGGACTGTAACATATGGAAACTTACAGAGACTGTGGAAGCATGAAAAGAGCCTATGCAGGTCCAAGTCAGATGTGGTTTAGCATGGAGAGGGGAGGTGCACAAGAGCCTCCATCTCTAACCCAGACGCTATCTCAAATTGACAACCACTCACAAAGGAAAAATTACTTTGCCCAAGGGAATTTCCCTGGATATACAAACTATACTTAGTAGAGTTCCAAGACTTATCAATAGATTGTCAGGACAACACAAAATGGTATTTTTGAAGGTATTTTGTTTTATCGAGTTTTGGGGACTTTTTAAAAAAATTGCTTGTCTTATGCTCATCTATTATCACTTCTGATTTTATATTTATACAGGTGATGTGTGTGTCTTGTGCCTTTCTATTTATCTTCTTTTTTTCTTCCTCTGTGTCTGTTTGCTTTGTTTTAGTTTTATTTTTTAAATGGTCTCTGTTGTCTAGTGAGATAGGGAAGACATGGAGTTGAATCGGTGGGGATATGGGGAGAACTAAGGAGGAGAGGGGTAGGGTAAACCATATTAAGAGTATACTCAGTGAAAACCTTATTTTCAACTAAAAGAAAGAAACATATCTATGCATCTGTTGCAAATGGAAAAGCTAATAAGGAAACGCTTGATAACAACATCAAAAAATCTCTCTCCGGTGTCTCTGGCTTATCTTTCTCTTGTTACAGCACAATGTTGTATATAAGTAAATATATATATATATATATATATATATATATATATCAGGAAAATTGTTTCAGGAAATGCATCTCCAGTTTAACTGACAGAAGCATCAAGTCAATGACATTAAACAGTAACACAATGAGCATGTGCTGTGTGTAGACACATTGTTGTCATTTTTCTGATAATGTTCTAATGTTTTTTCCTGCTTTATAAGTCGGAGGATCAAGCACATATAAACTGTCAGACCTGTGAAAAAATGGTAAGCTGCCTGACTGACTTGTTCCAGAAAGGTCATTTATTCATTATTCCCTATGCAAGTGTTCAGTGTATTTTGCATACGAAATAGCTCTGAATGGGAAAGATGTATTAATTCCATAGCAACAGGGTCAGAATGTGAAGGGAACAGAGATTGAAGCTCACTACTATTTTAATATGAAGTCGTTCATACTGAGTCACTAGAGTTTACAGACTGAGTTTTTACTTTCTCTAAAGTTTAAAATTTTGTTGCTGAGAAATACAAAAGAATGAATTGTTTTAATTTATATAAAGAGAGTCAGGTCTGCAGAGGTGATTCAATAGGTCACTGTGCCTGCTGTCGTCACTAATGACCTGAATTTGAACCCTGAGGCTAACATAGTAGAATAAAAGAAGCAACTTCTGCAAATGTCCTTTACCCTCCATGGTGTACTCAAGTACATATGTATCTACTTGTGTGACCCCAGAGACAACATAATAAAAGGTAAGAAAAATACAAAGTGCTATAATTCATACCCTTCTTAAATTCTCTGTATACCAAAATATAGGTTAGTACTTCTAGAAGCTATAAGACAAAAGTTATTTCTGTTTTTCTTGAATAATTGTGTATAATGTCTTATCCAAAATGACTCTTTCCAGACACAGTTATTAAAATTAAGGAAATGATTACTTGAACCTAAAATGTAACTATCAAATATGTATAACTGTATAAATCCAAAATTCAAAAGTTTAATTAATATTTTAATAATGATCATCAATAAAATAATAATTTTACATTGCACAATAAAACATGTTACTAAAGTTAATTTTGCCTTTTTTTTGAAAAATGTGACTTCTAAAAAATTATAAATTTTGTAGTTACATTTTACTTCTAAAGTTTATAAATTGGATATGTGGTTTACATTATAATGTACACCTATGTTATTAGACCATACAGTTTTCATATTCTATTTTTAGTAATCACATTACTATTCCTGTTTGCTTACTCATAGCAGTATTATTTATTAATCACTTTTAACTTCAGATACTCTGGCTCCTTCCAATAACATTTGCTAGTATGAAGTAATTCCACAATGAATAGCTTAGTGTTTTTAGCTTCCTATTTCTACTGAATTATTTAATGAGAAAAGAGGGTGCAAATGCATCAAATACATTTCTCTTGAGTCATGATATGCATAAACATATTGCATCTAATGAAAAGTTTATATACATTTACAGTTTGCCAACATAATAAGTTAGCATACTTGGCTTACCAAAAGCAGTCCAGAAATTAGTAGTATGATTAAAAAGTTATTGCCACATAGTATAGTATAGACTAGGTAGCCTGAACTGGCCTTCTGTAATCAGATTGATAACTACCCCAGCTGTCATCAGAGAGTCTTCACCCAATGAAGGATGGAAACAGTTGCAGAGATCTACAGCCAAGCACTGTGCCCAGATTGGGGAATTCTGTAGAAGAGATGGAGAAAGGATTGATTGTTTAAGCCAGGACCGAGAAGGTCATCACAAAGGAACCCACAGAGACAACTGAACTGGACTAAGGAGCTCACAGACTCTGAATAGATGGCTAGAGAGCCTGCATGGGACCTACCTAGGTTCTTTACATATATGTGACAATTGTGTAGCTTGATCTGTCTTTAGTAATGGAAGAATAGGAAGATGGAAACATGTCCCTAATGCTTTGTCTGGCTTCCAGCTACCCATTCCTCATACCGGGCTGCCTTGCCCAGCCTTAGTTAAAGAGGAAAAAACTTAGATCTACCTCAACTTGATATATCATGCTTCACTTCATTGATATACATCTGAAGTCTGCCCAGTTCAGAACAAAAAGAGAGGAGGAGTGGATTGCAGGGGCTATCTGTGGAAAGGGAATGGGAGGAGTAGAGGTATGGGAAACTGCAGTCAGGATATAAATTAAATGAATGAATTTAATTAATAAAAATATTGCCATTAATCAATAACTAAAAATGATTTTTCAAGAAAACTTTGATTTATATGTTTTGCTTCTACAGATAGTTGATCTCAATAAAAATATTTATTTATGTATTTACTTGTTTAGTTTTTAGTGAAATAAGGTCTTACTTGTAGTCTTTGCCATCTTGGAATTTGCATCTTTTTGATGCTCTCTATATACTGGAATCTTATGCTTCAAAGAAATCAGTAACTGCTGTACTTTAAAAATAGTTAAATGGGTTTATCGGGTGCTTACCCTGAGAATACCAAAGCCAGCGACTGGGGCCACACTGTTCTTTGGGACTGCTGGGAAATTTTTAAGATGCTGTCATGTGTTGCAGACATAAGCGGCACTGTCTTAAAATCTATTTTGAAAGGACAGATCCTGTGGCTGACAGTGTAAGAGAGTGGAAAAGAATTGGAAATCTCTCCATATATAGTTCGCCCTCACAGAACGGTAATATGGGAGGTTTCTTTTTTCTTTTCAAAGATCTGTCTGCCTCTGCATCCCAAGTGCTGGTATTAAGGGCATGTGCCACCACTACCGGGCTTCATTAGGAATATCTTATATGTTTGAATCAATGTTTTGAGGAAACCAGTGCAACAGAGATAATATGTAGGACTAAGATGCTACCTCCAAGAAACATAAACATTTTAAAAAAGTAAGCTGCAACTACTGGTGGTTTTAATTAGATTACTAATTTTTCTTAATTACAGAAATAGTGATTTTTGAAATGAGGGGTGTTATAAAATTACAACATTTTTTTTGTTAACTTAATAAACGAGAGGTAAGTGTTTAGGAAGTGTTGTCAACTCCATGCAGGCATTTTGTGTTTGCTACATCTTCTGTGACGCTATGAGTAGCAAAGTGTAAGCCTGCTCTGTCTTCTAAACTTTTCTTTCAGTTGGTGTGAGCTTTAACATCTCTCTGGATCCTATCACAAAAATGTGCGTAGATTTTTTTTGATTCATAGTTAAATTCTGAAAATCGGAAATTTTAATCTATAAAATGAAGATTATGAGAATCATTGCTCAAGGTTCAGACAGAGAAATAGTAGTATTTGAAAGTGGGTTGCCAAAATTAGTAGCCAGGTTATCCTAAGAAATTTGAAGGTAAGTACAAAATAACAAAAGCAACTTGATATTCAATATAGTTGAAGAAACAGAGACAAAATAAAATTCAAGAAACTAGTTACTTAAAATATGTTTAACGTTCAATGATATAAGATAAAAAGAAATCAGTATACCTAATACCAATTTTAAAATATATATCCATGATCATCATGAAAGTATAACTATTTATTTTGTATGCATATATATGAGGAAACATATGGTAGTTTGTTAAAAGTTAATATTTTAGACTCAGATATCTAAAGCTTAAGTTACTGAGTTTAAATTACCACATGTAATTCAATAATTTAATATTTTAAGTTTCAGTATCATTTAGATGAAGTCAACAATAAACTACAAAATAACTTGATACTCAGTAGGCTACATATTTAGCACATGTCCTGATCCACAATAAGTAACAAAATACGGTATTGGCAGCAAATATTTTCATGATGGCCATCACTGTATTTTCATACACACATTTTCCAGTTAAGATAACTGGATAAGAAGTCTTTGGAATTAAATCTAGTATCACAACTGCAGAGCCATCAGAAACCCCAGTGAAATGCGCCACAGTTCTCATACAACCACAAGATGACTCCCCAGTTTCTGAAGTTGCTTGCCATTCTTAAAGTCTTAAATCGTTTAAACAAAATATTTGTATGTACGTGTTGGGCACATGTATGCAAGTTCTTCTGTGTGCATGAGGGTGAGGCTTTAGGAGACAACCCCGAGTTTCATTCCTCAGATTTCTCAGGAACTGCCTGGTTTTGCTTTTTGTTTTGTTTTTTTACTGGACACAGAATCACACGATCTGTCACTGGCCTGGAACTAGACAAGTAGATGGAGCTAAGTGAATAGTGAAGCCTAGAAACACAGTCATCTCCTTTTTGCTAGCGCTGAGATTAGAGTGTAACTTTTGTTTATTTTCTAGAGATCAAGCTCAGAGCCTCATGCTTCCATGCCAAACGTTTTACCGACTTAGCCAAGTCCACTACTAAAACATTTTAGTATCGACCAGGTTGAAACAGAAATCAGCAGCATCATTCTTGCCATTCAATATTACTGTGATTATAAACACACTGCCTATAGAAAAAATACATTAAGTATCTACAGTAAGCTAATATAAAATCTTGAATATTCAATGGAGACAGCACTATCTGTCAGCACTGTCTGTATGATTCTCAAGATTCAAGTAACACTTCAGATTTTTAAACATTGAACCTTTGTCCTCTTCAATGAGATTCTCTTCAGGTCTTTATTTCATCTTGACAGATTCCCTCCTATTGTTCTGAATGAGCATCCATCATATTGAAGTCTGAAGTCATTCTTCTTAAAAAAAAAAATACAAGAAGAAACAATGATATTGGTTCAAGATGTGGTACCTATTTACAGAAGTTTTCACCTGGGGCCTCCTCCAAAGTTTAGCTGCCGCTATTATTTTATTTAAACATTTCATGGGTGACTCTACAAGCTGTGCGTGGAGGACATTGTTTCTGATTCCCTAAGCAATGTTTCGAAGCAGGAAAGAATTCACTGCAGAAATACTCTTGCAGAAAATGACAAGTATTACAGTACTATTATAGTATCAGTGATTTTTGAGACTCTCACAAAACATTCTGTATTATGTTGAAGATGAATCCCTTAGTCTGGACTCCATGACTCATGGTGTACACTTCATATAAACAAAAGATATGAAGACAATATATGTATGTATGTATGAATATTATTATTATCTCCATTTTTCTCAAAAGCATTTAATACATCAATATTTTACTTTGAGCATTTCTTGTAAGTCAAAAGGATTGTCTTTATGTATTATTAGCACATAAATGCATAATTTCAACAGGATTCATGTAAATAATTTCAAAAAATTAATATTGATCTGAAGTAATGGACAAAAAATAAATACATGTCATTGAATGCTCACTATAGTCTGGGCAGTATTTTGAATTTTTTGAAGTTCTTTTCATGTAATCCTCACAATGATACAAAATTATCTATCAAAAATGGGGCAGAAATAAAAGGAGAGACAGTTGTCAAAACAAATGTTAAATAGCTGAAGTAGCTGGGAAAGGATCAGAGCAGCAAACATAATCAGGACTCAACCAAAGGGAGTTCAGGGAAAATATATGATTAAAAATGGATCTCAAATGTTTTGTTCCATCTTCAATGCTCTATCTACTGCGGAATCTATTTGCACACATCCTAAATTCTGCAAGTAGATTATAATTCAGTTTCCTGTCTGTAAGAATCAAAAGAAGTTGCTATTTGGAAACTAGAATTGTTCAGATCTAAATTGTTTCTTTTCACAAGATGATAATCATCACTTAAAGTTATAAATCATTGATCTTAATAGATAAATTTCAATCTGCAAGATACAGAATACAGGATCAAAGTGTTAGCAAAATAGGAATGTGTAGTGATATTTTGTTTGTATTTTAAAAAATAAAGTTTGCTTGAGGATCAGAGAGCAAAGCTATGTCACAAGGGACCAAGGGGAGTTGGCACACACCTTTGCTCCCACTACTCAGGAGGCAGAGGCAGATGGATCTCTGTGAGTTCAAGGCTACCCTGAGCTAAACAAGATTGATCCACAAACAGATCCAGGTGGTGGTGGCTCACACCATTAATCCCAGGGTTTGGGAGTCACTCACGTTTAATACCAGCCCTAGGGAAGTGGAGACAGGAGTAATAAGGCTGGGCAGAGAGAAAAATATAAAAAGGAAGAAACAGGGACTCATTGGAGTGTGGAGTTTGAGAATTCGTGGAGATAAGATCACACCCTTTATATATGAAGATTTGATAGAGGTAAAAGGTCTCTCTAGTAGATGGCTTTTTTGCTTTTCTGATCTTCAACTTGAACCCCAATATATGTCTTTGGGTTTTTATTATTTGTGCTACAGGGATGACTTAATATGTCATACAAAGAAGAATGAAGACAGTCAAGAGCTGTTATTTGTTTTCTTCTTTGTATGCTAGGACCAGAATCTCTCTCATTAATTTAGCTTTCAGGGTTATAAATGTCCTCTTAGGTTCAAGAAGTGGGACACATAACTGGAATAAACCTTATGTTTATGTGTCAAATATGTAATAACATTCTTATGAATCTAACAATTTTCCTCCAGAATTCCATGACTTGGCTATTACTAGAATCAAAACTATCCCCCAAACATTTATGTTTTTCTGTTTGTATTGTGCAAAGAAAGAGTAAAGTCAGAAATGTTATAATGCTAGCTAATCTTAATTAACACTTGACAGTTTTCAAGGTGTCTGCACAATTGATTTATTAATCTTTCGATATAAGTACAGATTGTGATCTCAATAGATTTATCCAGGTAAGGCTATTACCCAAGCATCCAGCAAGGCCAGATTTTTAGAGCATCTCCTCTGGATTACATTATATTAACTGAAACTTCTAAAACTTTATGAATATTTCAAGTAACTAATTGCACCTACAGCCTGAATACTTGACCTTTGATCATTATAATACTTTATTAAAGGTTTTGATGATGCCTTTCTTAGCTCAGTCTTAGTGGAATAATAGAAAGGGCTGCCTCTGCTCTGAGTACAAAAGGTGACAGTTTGTGTAAAATTCTCAACCAACCACAGTTTTCTCCGCCCAGGTGTCTGCATCCTGAGACAATTCACCTACAGAGTCTCTCATCAAACATTTGCAAAGCTACCTCCTTGTTCAACTGTGTATAATAGATCATCTTGATTTTTCAGTTATATATAATAATATCTCAAGTTTCTGTGAGTGCACCTCCAACCCAGTGCATATCCTACCCAATCCCAGCTTTCATGATTGTCAGGCTGTTGCTTCTTCTTTCCCTCCTTCCAGTAAGGTCAGTCTTAAAGCCATACATGAAACAGCACGGCGTTCAATGCTGTGGATCCACATATCTATACTCCCAGGGCAGACCTCACATGAATACCAGCAAGTCCAAATCGGATAAGCATCATAGCCAACCAGGGTTACAAGCAAATAGTCTAGCTGTAAATCCTATGGGAAGGTTTTGAGTGATGAATCATAGAAACAAAAGTTCAGGGAAAAAATAGCAAAGTTAACCCTAACCTTTATAGCATAGAGTAACTGAGGAGCAAATTTACTTGAGGTAGAGAAGCCCCAGGTGCCATTAAATATGCTAGTGAATGTCAAAGCTATCAAATTTTGAAAGTCGAACTTGCTAGTCACAAAATTTGTAGACTTAATTATCCCAAAGCTTACAAATAAGGAAACAGTGATTAATGTATAAAGGAAGTAAATGTAAAATGCTTGTGACTCAAGAACCTGCTGTTCTTCTCTTCATTCTTTCCCAAATCAAGGTTTGCAAGTAGCTGACACTCAGTCGTTAATAAGTGTTTCGTTGTATAATTACACAAATGAATATGGCTAGAAGCATTATTAAATTGAAGACAAAATTTTGAAAGTGGAGTTCAGTACATTCATCATCGTGGGGATGATTACCTGCCTACTGTCCTGAGGCATGCTCTGTGCAGGACAGTGAAAGATGAGGCTGGTGACTCCAGCAGGACAGCAGTCAGAGTGAGAGCAGACACTGCCCTTCTGGAGGTCAGATACCTGCAATGGAGAGAAGAAAGGGATTTGGATTGTGGTGAAGAAAACTGGCCTTGTAGACGCACGTGCTGGTTTCAATGCAGATTGTTGCTGTAGCTGTATGTTGTTGGTCTAGCAATTTTGTCATGCACTGGTAGAAGCTTTATCCATGTACCTCTCCCGTAAAAGACTTGTTACCCCAGCTTTTGAAAGTGACAGGAAGCAATCAATGGAGTCAATAAGCTTTTCAGATTAACTTCCCATTCCCTTACTACCAGTCACATCTACTGACTCCCTGCTGTGCTGCTCTTTCCTCCAACTGAATCACTCCCTCCTGGTGAGAGACGGGGGAGACTCATAAAACTGAACAAGTAGTAATATTCACCCTCATACATACAGGATTGCCAAACCCCCTCCCCTAGGTTTCTGTCAGTAACAATTCTTAAGAAATTTTGGCCTGTCCAGATGTCTTTGGTCTGTGCAGACACTAGGCATGTGAGTTTCATGAATTGTCACTGGTATTGGGCTTCTCAGTGATGCAGCTGTGTTGGGTCACCTCACGTTCCTATATGCAATGTCAGTCAGCTCATTGGTTCACTAAGCTAGAAGTAGGTGGGCTCACTTATAAATTTATTGTTGGCATTCTAAGAAGCGAACAGATGTTTGTTAACATCTCAGCAAAAGTCATTGGATACTGCCTAAGGCTAGTTTAGAGATGTGTCATAATTTTGATATTGACATAACCTGAGGCAATTGTAACATGTCCATTTTAGCCCCAGGGCTCCCTCTGAAATTCCCTGAGACTACCATACCACGATGAAGCTAGATCCTTCCTTTTCCCTAAACTTGCTTCTCCTCTCTTGCATAGATAATAATTCCAAAAGCAGATCCTAGTAACCAGTGTGCTCTAAAATTCATCTCAGATTTTATTGGACATAACTCAAAACTATAACAAACATTACCCAAGAGAAACCTAGCATTTTCATTTCAAAAATGGAAAAACAAATATTAATTTCGCACTTAGTAGTGTACTTTTTTTATGAATCTAAATAAAAATATTGTTCTAAGACTATTTTTACTCATTTGTTATTTAGGTGTGAAACAATGTATCTAGAAAAATTATGTGACTACTAATGAGTATGATAGCACAAGAGCCAATAACTTAATGCTGAGCTAAGATGATTTTGTGGTATAACAAAAGTCAAGTAGTTTCGAGATGATTGTTTCTAAAACTAATATTATTTTTCTATCTTGATATTTCTAACCAGAATTTTGTCAGTTTAGAACATACTGATATAAACAACTACTTGTCTCTCTTTCTATCTATTATATATTGATTATGTCTTTGTTAAAATGGTTTTATTAATTACTTAAATGGTAATTACTTCAAAGGAAAGTAATTTGTGGAGGTATCGGCAGGAGCTGCCGAGTAGCACGAGCAGCCTTTACCAGAGCCGGAGCTGCCGGAGCTGCCGGTTAAACTTGATCAAGATGACAACTTCCCAAAAGCACCGAGACTTCGTGGCAGAGCCCATGGGGGAAAAGCCAGTGGGGAGCCTGGCCGGGATTGGTGAAGTCCTGGGCAAGAAGCTGGAGGAAAGGGGCTTTGATAAGGCTTATGTGGTTCTTGGCCAGTTTCTGGTGCTAAAGAAAGACGAAGACCTCTTCCGAGAATGGCTGAAAGACACTTGTGGTGCCAATGCCAAGCAGTCCCGGGACTGCTTTGGGTGCCTTCGAGAATGGTGCGATGCCTTCTTGTAGTGCACTCTGGGGACTCCTCAGTCCCCCCAGCCACAGAATCTAGTCTCCAGAGTCAGCAGCTGGGTGGGGCTCCTCCCTGTCCCCATGAAGGAAAAGATTGCTGTTGTCACAGTCACCTCCTTTGTACTCCGGGGTTCTCTTCCCCACAGCCTTTCATCCATTTTGGAATTCTTGCCCTTGCATGCCTTGCCCCTCCTCCCCCTGCAGGTCGATGGCAACAGCTACCAGCTTTCCTGAATGGATTTCTGGCCCCTTTCTCCCTCCCTTCACCATCTGTTGGATGTCCTTTGGTTCCCCCCCCCCTTTTTTTTGGCAAAAATAGTCACTCTCATTAAATATTTCTAGATTAATAAAGTCAGTGGCCTTCCTAAAAAAAAGTAATTTTTGATTAATTATAACTGATTCCTTAGTTGATTTACAATTATAATTATATTAAGTTAAAATGTTTATTTAAAATTATGTAAGGGTAGATATTGAGATACATGTCTTTCTCAGCACTTAAAGTTGAAGGCAGCAACACAAGGTGTTCAAGTTCACCCTCAACTGCTTTATGAGATTAACACTAACTTGGGTTATGCAAGATTCCATCCCCAATTATCCTCCAATTTTTATTATTACTATTACTAACATCTAAATATATGCTTTAAAGTATTTTATGAGTTAATATTTTTGTCCCCCAACTTTTGTCAATAATGTCATCATCACGCACTAGGAAAGGATGTTCACTGAGTAGCTTGATTTTACTGTTGCAAAACCTCTGAATCATTGTAATCTATTCCATTCTTATTTCTGCTCATTATTACAAAGCTTACCTTCGTTCAGCCTTCAAATTGGTGCAGTATGTTTTGGGAGTGCTGCCTTCCTATGAGTAGCAATGCAGAAGGATGGATGGGTTGTGGGCAGAGGGGGGATGTATGGCAGACTGGCAGGAGAGGAAGGAGGAGAAACAGTGGTCAGGTTGCAAAAATAAATAAAATATATATTAAAAACACTATGTTGGAAAAACAAAACAAAGCCAAGTCAAGCAAACAAACAAACAAACAGAAAATAAAGCAAAATAAATAAAAACCGCCTCCAAACTTGGTTATTTCTCTGTACCTGTCCATGTATTGACAGAATCTAACTGATAGCTGTATATTAATAGCACTGAAATGTTGACCCTCTGGCATATTTTCTTTTACATTTGCCATTTGTTTAAACAAAATCGTTTTATATATTATTATTGAGTTTCTCAATATATTTCTAAATTACCTATATCAAACATCTAAAAAATTCGACCCTGGTTTTCTCATTTTTATAATAACCAGCCTTTGAGAGTGCGGTATCATCTTAGAATGTCTTCCTAAAGGACATCCTGAATGAGGCCATGATATCCAAGTTCGAATATGAGATGATCAAATAATTTCTAAAGAAATTAATTTGTGATAGTTGACTAATAATGATTTTCTCTTCAATGAGAACAACACATTTGTCCTCATTTTAAAAAATGTGTGCTTTTATCAACATCAAACGGTATCTCTCTACTGTAGGGAAAAAGGCCATTCAAGCCATTTAAGGTTTATAAAATATGGCATTGATAATGGATATCCCATATGTGTCAGATAAACATGGCTGGCATTAGATATCTGTGAGATATGGATCAGCACAAAATGGCTGACATCAGATGTCTGATGACCCCCAAAATAAATATGATCTATTATGTAACTATTTTTGAAAGGAAGCCATTGTTGGCTTCTATTGAAATTTGTCCTTGAGGTCAGAGATCGGAACTTTCATTGCACCTTTGCCACCCTACCAGAATGTTTGTCTGTAGGCCTGAATGCCTACCACTAGCCCGACTGTGTGCCAGTTACCCGTGTTTGGTTGTGTTTGGGTCTGTGTTTACATGTCTGCCAGTGGCTACATGCCTAACACCCTTTGCTCACAGTGAATTTATTTTCTGTGAATCCTCAGAATTTCTTCAGTCATGACTGTCTTGACATTAGGATACAATTTATCTTTTAAACTTTAAATTTTAAGCAATCTATGCTAATCAAAATTGCAAAAATTTCAAGATAGAGTGATAGAAAACTTTAACATGAAGCAGGAGTACAAATTTCAGTCAAACTTGGAAAATGTAACCATGGGAATTTGTAGAACCTACATTTTCTTAAAATACTCTTTTATATTAAGAAAGAAAATTGGAATAATGGTGTATCAAGAAAATGTGCCTGCTAGGTGAATACTTTAAATACTAGCACTTTTTTCCTAATACTTGGGAGACAAAGGTAGGCCAGTCTCTTTGTTCAAGGATAATCTACAGAGTGAGTTTTAGGACAATCAGAGTACTCAGAGAAATTCAGTATTGATAAAAATTTTTAAAAAGGAAGATGTCACTTTCTATATGTGTATATTCCTTGTATGTCAGTATTCTGAGTAGAATCTAGCTGTATAAAGTTGATAATGTATGAGTTGTTTACAGTATTAACAGAGATGAGATAACAGGTAGATTTTGTTATTTTATACTTGTGAGAAATTTTAAAAAATTCTTTCATTTAGAGTTTGTGCTTTTGTGTAGAGATAAACTGTATTATATGAAAATATTGATTCTCTGTTTCTTTTGCTATTGTTCAAAATTCAATAGACAGACATGACAGAAAAAAATTAAAAGTAAGAATAAGGAAATATCTTCACAGTTCTTTAGAAGAAATATGAAACTTATAGCAAGACATGTGGAGGTGTTTGTCAGCAATAAGAAAGTGAAACAATAAAACATAGATATAAGGTATTAGAGGGCCCAGGAGAAGCACTGATTTAGAAAGAAGACAATGAAAGCGTATTTAGAAATACTGGAATACAGATAAATTGTCACTACCAGCAGTAGAGGGAATAATTATAGCATCAAACCTCAAAGAATATGTCATAAAATACATTTTGGGATATATTTTCTTTGGAAAAGAGGGCAGATGACTCACAGTCATAAAGAGATGTATAAATTACATTTATAATCAAATACTTACTAAGGCAAGTTAGATGGTTATTCATTTCAGGTGTCTATCAAAATGATGGGTGCAATTAGAGTGTGTTACAGAAGTGGCTTACATTACTCATAGCAATGACACATTATAAGTATTTCCAGCACCTAAGATTGTATTACTTATGTACATATTGTTAGCAAATTTGAAATTGACCTCTCTCATAACCTAGAATGCTTTGAACTGGAAGGACAAAAGCAAAACAGAATAAAACAAAAATTCAATGGATAATAAGCTATAAGTACCACCTTGCCTTTTGCTGTAATGGGTATATATACAAATATACTGATTAATATAATTAAAAGTATTATTGTTCACAGTAAAAGGTGATACATGGTTTTCAGACTTATCAGTACATGGAGCCAGACTACTATGGTGTTAATTTCAAGACTGAGCTTTTATACTTTAAAAAATCATATAATGTAGAAACATTTTAAGAAAAATTTCAATTAAAATTAGCAATTCAAATTTTGGTGCAACTTATACTATATTTTAAACTTAATGGGGGACATCTGCATTGTTACAGGGAAGTAAAACAATACTAATGAAAGAGATGAAGTACTGACCATGACCATAATTAACCATTTCAACACCAGTTGAAAATTTAAAACACACAAAAATTAACTGAACTGTATTGTTCAGTTTTATCACACAAAATCTTTCTTACTGCTGGTTCCATTACTTATTCAAAGCTTCTTCTAGACATGGTTGAGTTCAGAACCTTGTTTATCTCTTAAATGCTAATGTATATCCTTGGTGTTTACTCTAGCTAAATTTCAGGTAAAGAGTTTACTCTAAAAGACAGAGGCTTGATGCAGAAGGAGTAGCTGTAATATGCTGTACCATGGATGAAATAGTTTAAGTGTTCTTAATTTCCCAAATTTTTCTATAGGATCTTTTAGCTTTTTATAGTCAAAAATAATTTTACTAAAACAGTTCAGTCTTTCGTGGTTTCAGAAAAGGGTTTTGTTTCTTTGTTTTTTGAAGACTATCTTATTGGGATAGTTGAAGAACAAATTTCAAATCCTATTTCACGGAATCAGTTTAAAAACAACACAAATACATAAACATTTCCACCCCAGCTGTCTTTAAGTAAAATACTTTCTCATTAGTTTATGACACAACGAAACCATAGGATTTCACAGATTAACTCAAATAAATAATAGAATAGAGGTGAAGAGAAATGATAATCATAATTGTCTATTAACTTTCAGGTGCTGCACACAGCTCATTCCTGTGAGAAGCTATTACAATGTGCTGGACATCATAATCCAAGGACAATGAGTCTCCAAGTTTTAGCTACATCAACAGTAGTGTTCTTATGAGTCTAGAAATCTAAAAAGCCCCAACCAACCTCCCCCCTTGTAGTTCTTGAATCTTGAAATTTTTCCTTCAGCTCTGATGTTGAAACTGTGTCTCGTCTCACCTGTAAGTCAGTTGTACACAAATCAGCATAAAATCTCTTTTATGCTCTTTTTATGAGGCTACAATTACTCTGATACCCAAATCACAGAAAGACATTACGAAGAAGAAGAATTACAGACCAGTCTTACTCATGAACATTCATGCAAAACTACTAAATAAAATACTGGCACAAAAGAATCCAAGAAAAAATCAGAACCATCATCCACCATGATCAAGACTTGCAATTTTAAATAAAACCTTGTGATTGAGGCAAATACTGTAATTGGATTTTTTTGTAAGTCTACATTACTAATAAAATTATTTATTGGAAGAGAGGGACTTAATGACACAGAAATGACTTGTAACTCAAAACTGATTTGATATTTTCAATAGTACCCATGAAATAAATACATTATTGAACTTCATACAATTTTTTATTAAGGTGTTTGTTGATACGGACATACAAGTATACAATTCATACTTACTACAAAAATAATTCTGAATGTTCTCCGAGTATGTTTTGATACAGGAGTGAATTATACATTTAAAAAAAAGTTTTTCTTGAAATAGAAAAAGCTTTAGAATTCAGAATTCATTTGAAAAAAATCATGTATGGAGATAAACATATAATAATATCTGATTTTTAGACTCAAGATTCTCTCCTCTCTCTGCTCCCCATTTCTCTTTAACTCTTTCCTCTCTCTTTATCTTTCCATCTCTCACACACACTCCATATACTCCATCAATTTAGATTTAAAATTGTTTGATAGTTTACAGTTAAATTTATGAATGTGGTATTAGTGACTAGATTAGGAATGCAAATTAATCACAGTATAAATTTATTCTTGCTCAAACTACAAAATCCCCATATAAGCTTTTTGCTCCTTATTTACTTGATCAAACACTTGGAGTATGAACGTTAGTATTCATGAGAGAAATAAAATGAGATAGAAATGTTACTTTCAAGTCAAGATATGTAATTCAGATATTTTACATTAATATGAATTTTCTGATATCTTTGATTAAGTTATATCTTCTTGAATATTTGTTTCTCTTATGTATATCCTGAATACATACAAAGAAGCTAAATGTTAAATATTTTATTTGCCTCTCTTGGCTGAAAAGCCAATATTAACCTAAATTTTCTCAGAAAATATTTGAGACATTGTTTACTCCAGTAATGAAATGGGAATTCAGATATTTTAAGAATAAATGATGTCATTATTTTTCTTAATAGAAAACATTAATTTACTTGTCAGTGTTGAATTATTAATCTCTCATAGCAAAAGTTTTTTATAATAAGCTTATGAAAAATTTTAGAACAGTTTTAAAACCCTTTTGTGGAATTAGAAAAAAATCATTCAGTTTATAGTGTCCTCCAAATATTAATACCAGAATTAACCAAACAATATTAAAAAGTGGTCTACACTGGAATAGAGACAGCTAATATACACATACAATTCAATTTTCAAGAAATGAAATGGGTACGTTTAACATTTGGAATGGATACATTTAATGTTTGGGCCGTTCAGATCCATAAAAAAATTTCTAAAACTTTACTGAAACTGACATATTTAGCAAATTTCTATTTGTGACAAAAATAGAGTTCTTCAATATATTTGTTTTTAAAGAATAAATCATTCTTAACAGGACTTATAAAAATATTTTAAAATTTATTTTCCCAGATAGAGTTGATACCTACTGCTTGGAAAGGCCACACTGCTTTTAAACTTGTTTTTCCTAATGAACTTTCTAAAGAGTTCACTTTAACATGTTGCCTTTAAAAAGAACACTGTGATTTAAACTCAGCCCTTCACATAGATCAATATTTAAAAGCAAGGAAACGCCGCCCTGAAGATTCCATTTCACTTGTTTCTTTGTTGTCAGGTCGGATTGCCACACAGGACCTATGGCCTGAGGAAATGATGGCCACACAGGACCTATGGCCTGAGGAAATGATGGCCACACAGGACCTATGGCCTGAGGAAATGATGATGCAAATCCACAGCCAACAAATGGGGTTTGCTCAGAGATTCTGCAGCCAGGTGCTTTTGAAAGGAACAAGTTTTACATCAGAGGCCAGTGTCATTTCCCAGAAGAGAAATATCCTGAACACAGGAAGTTTTCTTGTTGTTGGAGATGCCCAATGCATGGTGGTCCCAACTTGGTTCTCCCAAGTGTTGACAATGTTTCTTATATTTCTCTTAAGCATCCGTAAATTGTTCAAAAACATTTGTTTTATTTTTGATTTTTAGATTTAATTATTTTTGTATTTTTTTTAAAATTTATTAATTTATTAAAGATTTCTGCCTCCTCCCCACCACCGCCTCCCATTTCCTTCCCCCTCCCCCATCAAGTCCCCCTCCCTCATCAGCCCGAACAGCAATCAGGGTTCCCTGACCTGTGGGAAGTCCAAGGACCACCCACCTCCATCCAGGTCTAGTAAGGTGAGCCTTCAAACTGCCAGTACATGCAGTAGGATCAAAAACCCATTGCCATTGTTCTTGAGTTCTCAGTAGTCCTCATTGTCTGCTATGTTCAGGGAGTCCGGTTTTATCCCAGGCTTTTTCAGACCCAGGCCAGCTGACCTTGGTGAGTTCCCGATAGAACATCCCCATTGTCTCAGTGTGTGAGTGCACCCCTCACGATCCTGAGTTCCTTGCTCCTGCTCTCTCTCCTTCTGCTCCTGATTTGGACCTTGAGATTACTTTTGTATTTTCATGTGAATGTTTTGCCTGCATGAATATTTATACACATTATTTATTTTCCTGGTCCCCGAGAAGATCAGAATAGGGGTCATATTCCCTGGAACTGGGCTTATGGATGATTGTGAGTCACCCTGTGGTTGCTGTGAACCAGCCTGGATCTTCTGTGAGGGTGGCAAGTGCTCTTGATCTATAAGCCACTGTTCCAGTTCCCTCAATAAGTATTTTGTTCCCTCACTAATTAATGAATAAATATAAGTTATAGTCAACTTCTTTATTTACAAGGCACCCAGTGAAGCAATTAGCCACAAAGTTGCATATTATAGTTCTCCTGATTATCATTTACATAATATTACTGTTTATTAGATATCACTAATGTATGGATTCTAATCAATATTGTAGAGTATAAACTATAGGCAAACTTTTCGATCAATGGAAAAACAATGAAAGTAGCTTAATTAAAATTTCTTCTTTTTCCAGTCATAAAAATGTACTATTATGTTTTTAAATAAAGTAAGAAAGGTAGATCTCTTCTTTGAAGAATGTAAAACTAACATAGAAAATGAGTGATATATACACATTTTAATAGGATAGTTTAGCACTGAGGTATTAAGGCCTTTCCTAATATTAGCATGGATAGATGCTTGCTATTTGATTTTTGCATTGTTCTGTATTTTGCCTGTTAAAAAAATCTCACCTTTAGCCTAGGCTGGTCTAGAACTCACAGCGTAGCTCAGGTTGGTCTTGAACCCATGATCTTCTTACTGTTGGCACCTAATTACAGGCTTGTGCCATATCTGAAACCTTCTCTTTCCTCCTGTGATTCCAGGCATATACATGGCACATAAGCAAACATGCAAATAAATACTTATACACATAAATAAAATAAATAAACCTTAAAAAATAATAAACTCATTGGTTTGTCAAGCTACATTTGACTCAGTGGGTTGCTTTTATACACCTATTCAAAATATGCAATAACAGAAATAAAGAAAAAGAGACCATGAATTTGATAGGGGTTGATTGTGGAGGCATGGGAGAGGTTGAATGGAGAAGAAAGGGAGTAAAATATTTTGAATAAGTCCATATAAATATATGCATCATTTAATGTGTAATTATTTCATGTGTGGCACTAGTAATTAAATCTTTGACTATTTATCTTTCTTCTTTGCATACAGTAAAAAAAATTCCATTATGACATTTGTGAACATACATCATTGTATCTTGCTCATATTTACCACTCAATACTTTTCTTCAACCCAACCTCCTCCTCTCACTGCTTTCATTTCTTCTCAAAAATAGACCTCTTTATAAACTTTTTTTAGCTATCATGGTCTCTTAATTGTGCGGTTTTCTCTCTCTCGCTCGCTCTCGTTCTTGCACTGTGTGTGTGTGTGTGTGTGTGTGTGTGTGTGTGTGTGTCTGTCTGTCTGTCTGTCTGTGTATACATAACGACCTCCTTATCCTTTCATCTTTTGTCTGTTGAGGGGCATATAAGCTAGGTCTATATCTAGAGCTATTGTAAATAGCAAAGCAGAATCATGGAAGTGAAACTATCTCTGTGTTAAGCACACTCCGATTACTTCCACTGCGTACCTAAAAATGGGACATCAGAATCATAGAGTAGTTCCAGTTTAGTTGTATTTGAGATAACTCTGCACTAACTTCCATAGTGACTGTGTACTTATGAACATTCCCACAAGTAGTGTCGAATGCCTCCTCTTTCCCCACAATAATGTAAACACTTTTATTTGTTTCTTACAAATAGACTGGGGTAAACAGAATGTCAACACAGCTTTCATTTGTAGTTGAAAGTAGGGATTTCTGTACATTAAGCGTGGACTTTATCACTGAACTCATCTCCTCAAAAGTACATTACTTTTAAGTATAAGTGTTATATTAAAAGAAAATAACAAACATGGTAATATTTACTCTCCCAGTGAGAGTTTGAATAATCCCAGCATAGGTCACTGTTATAGATAACCTACAAAAATTGACTCACTGGCTAAAACATCAGCAGTTTCCTTGAGTTCTAATGTACATTTGCAGAAACTCTTTCTACTGTGCTGTACCTTTGTTTTTGAAGCTTCACATTGCTAACAATGAGAACAAATGCCCCATTTCATAATGTTGGCCAGCATTTTAAGACTTCTAAAATGCAATTGGTTGTTAAAATGGGATTATAATGGGATATCAAGCTTAATTAATTCTACATATCTTAACTACCACAGAGAATTCAAATTCTCCTATACTTTTTTTTAAAAAGAAACTTGGAACGTTCATGGACCTATTTTTAAAAGTATATTCAAGGACATGGCTTAGATTTATGTGTGCTGTATATTTTGAAATTTATATAATCATGTATTACTAAATATTTCTCCTAAATACATAATTACCTCTTTCTACATTTGTTTAAATGTAATTGAACTGATTTGCACTTCCACAGCAGATCAAAAAAAAATACCATGATTAGAATAAGTGGATGATTTTGTAAATCTTTCCTGATCAACCTCAGATTTTTCTTAATTTCTAAGTTAGCAATTATTTCCTCCTGACAAGTTACTAACTCTTTCCCTTCAAGAATATGTATTGCTTACTGCTCTGCTCCAGAGATGTGCTGGTACACGCTATAGTTTTGGATGAGGATAACGGACATGCAAGAGTCAAGTTAAATCTAATAACCATATAATTGCATCATAATGCACATTCAAAACATTCTATTCACTTATTTAACTCCTTGCTATGATGTGATCTTACAGTAAACACTAACCTAAGAGCAGCCTCTGCTGGCAAAGCCAGGCTGAGCCACAGCCTTTGTCCTATAGCTTCACAACGTCAGTTGAACACTCCATATTAACAAGTATATTTGCAAGAGGGTTTTAACAATCGACTGTATGTGGTGGCACTTCATAAAATCAAATTCTCTAAAAGTAATTGGATGCAACTGTGATATATATGTTTGAGGCTACAAAAACAGAAAATCTACATTAAGTGATTCCCTCAATTCTCAGCGTTGTGGTCAACATTCATGTAGAAAGGGCAATGAAGTGGGGATAAGAGGATTTTTCAGAATATTGAAAGAGAGGATTCTGTACCAAAACTACTGTAAAATGGAAGGTACTATGTTCACCAGCTAATTCTGTATTTCCAAGATGGTTTTGCTATAAAGGGAAGAATGAATATGATTACTGATTTTTCCCTTTCAGATAAACATAATTGCAAATGAAACTTTATACAGAAAGAGATAATATGATGCTTCTGTCTTTGAAGCATATAAAAGAAATGCTGCCTAGAGGCAGTTTTCCAAAGTTATCACTATTAAATACACAGTCACTCTTTTAGAGTTATGTTGAATGTTACTAAAGCACACACAGTGTTTGACTGCTAAACATATCTTACATAATAATAGCAAATCTCAACATTAGTCAAGAATTCAAATCCACAAGCATTGCAGGAACTCTTCAGCTTTGCAGCTGATAACAATTTAAACATTCTTCTTCAAAGGGAAAAATAAAAAAAAAGATTCTGATTTGTTCTTCTGCATTTCAGCACAGATCTATTTAAGAACAGACCTCTCTGTAATATGACTCTTACTTTTCACCTGGATTTTCTGCATAACTCTGATAGACACACTTATCTAGTATGTTCATTCTTAGTACAGGCCTTAATGTTTCTCTGTGTATAGCAATCATAGCTGAACAGTAATTGGCTCACATCTCCCGAGGAAAGATAAAATGGCAATAATGGAGAAGTACATTTAAAATTCTCACAGGGCAAACGTGGGTGAGTGTACACCATATATTGCATACATTGTTTCATTTAATCCCCTAAAGTATGCATAATATAATTTGTAGATGAAATGGAGGGACAGTAATTTGTTAGAGGACACGTAGCCAACATGGAATGAAGCCAGATCTGAATGCTGGGTGCCCTGCCCTTTCCCATTTGCTTTTTGGCAATTTTGGTAATGAACCTTCCTGTAAAGGGCCAATTCAATAGTGCCATTGGAGGAAAGCAGACTACAGAGAGAAAACTATAACTTGACGCCCAAAGGCATCTTGAAATATTTGTGATTCAGTTGCTTAAAATATGAGAACTTAATGTTTGGTATTCTTGCAATTAATACATGAAACAGCCCGTATAAAATGTTTGCATAATAGTAAAGTCTTCTGAGGAAATTTCTGCCTTTACTTTACAAGCTAACTGAAGTCATTGCCTTCCCCAAAGCCTGCTTAAGTACCATGTTTCTCCTACTCAGTAATCTTTCTAAAGAGTATTGTAGTCTTTAGTTCACTCATATGGATTTGTCTTTCATTATGCCTCTCCTATTTAAATTATATACATACAGAACAAGGAGACACTTGCTGTAGCTAAAAAAAAAAAAAAAAAAAAAAAAAAAAAAAAAAAAAATTACTAGCTGCTCATTTCCCAGGCCTCCACTCCCAGAAATCCCAATTTCAAATGGATTCTTTGTAATCCATTTATAATGAAGGTTTAAGTTTAATTTTCCCCTGTCCTCCTGTATTTGATCGATCTGACATGAGTGTGCCTTTATTCTTTGGTTATCTGTATTATTATTATTATTATTATCATTATCATTATTATCATTATTATTGCTGTTGTTGTGGTGGTGGTAGTTATTATTTCGTATAATACATCCTGACCTCACTTCAATTTCCCTTCCTTCCATTCCCCCTAGTTCTCCTCCACTTCTGCTCTCCTCTGTTTCCCTTCAGAAAAAAAGGAGGCCTCCTAGGGATATCAACTAAACGTGGCATTACAGGATACAACACACCCAAGAATAAACTCATATCGGGAACCCAAGGGCAGATGAAAGAATCGAAGACACAACTGTCGTTGTTAGGAACCCCACGAAAATGCCAAGTTAACAACCGTAGTATATTTACAGAGGACCTAGCGCAAACCCATGAAGGCTTGGTGCTTGCTGCTTCACTCTCCTGGAACACCTCTGAGACCTGCTTAGTTAATTCTGTGGGTAGTGTTCTGGTTTCCTCTATTTCTCTGGCTCCTACAGTCTTTCCATACCCTTCTCTGAGGGGGTTCCCTGAGCTCGGAGTGGAGAGGAAACCAATAGAGATATTCATTTTGGCCTCTTTCTATCTAATGTTTGGCTGTGGGTTTCTACATCTGCCCTCATCAACTGCCAGATGGGTTAGACACAGATCTATAAGTATAGCAGAATATCATTAGCAATCATTTCATTGCCTTTTTCTTCTATTCTAAGTCTTGCCTCTGGATCCTGGTCCTCCAGACAGAGTTGAGCATGTGCTCCCCTTTGTGGTGTGGACCTCAAATTAGATGAGTCATTAATTGGCTATTCTGACAAGTTCTGTATATCTCCGTTGCTCCCACAGATCCTGCAGGTGAAGTAGACTATAGGTTGAATGCTTTGTGGCTGAGTTGGTGTTGTAGTTTGAAGATAATTGGCCCCGTAAGCTCTTACGGAGTGGGACTATAAGGAGGTGTGGCTTTGTTGGACAAATCATATCACTGTGGGAGTGGGTTTGAGTTTTTTTATGCTCCAGATACCCAGTGTTGCATACCATTTCCTGTTGCCTTCTGATCAAAATGTGTCCAATACCATGTCCACCTGAATGTTGTGATACTCCCCACCATGATGATTATAAACTGAACTTCTGAAACTATAAGTGAACCACCTCAATTAAATGTTCTCCTTGTAAGACTTGTCATGTTTGTGGTGCCTATTCATAGTAATAGAAAACCAAATTAAGGAAGTTGATGTCCCAGTCCCACCAAATAAAGTTGCCTGTGACAGAAAATAGTCTATTTGGGCTGTGAATTCTGTTACTAGGAAACCTCACTAGGGTCATCAAATTAGAATCCTGGGAGTTTCTACTGCACTGGGTTTCCATATTACCCCCAAAGGGCGTCCAATTCCAGTTTTCTCTTCTTGTACTCTTTCTTCTTCAACCTCTTGCCCCTCCCTGGTGTACCTGATCCCTCCTGTTTCCATTTCTACCTGTCCTCAGTTCACCCACAAAATCTATTCTAGTTTTCCTCCCAAGGGAGTTCCATGCATCCCCCTTAGAGCCCTTCTTGTTACTTAGCCTCTCTGGGTCTGTGGGTTGTAGTACGATTATCAGGATGTTTTTTATAGTTGCGTTCATTTGCCTGCAAATTTCATGATGTCATTTTTTTAAGCAGCTGAGTAATACTCCATTGTGCAAATGTGCCACATTTTCTTTATTCATTCTTTGGTTGAAGAACATTTAAGTTGTTTGCAGTTTCTGACTATTATGAATAAAGTCATTATGAACATAATGATGCAAGTGTTTTGTGTTAGGATAGCGTGTCCTTTGTCCAAGAGTGGTATAGATGAGTCTTGCATTAGATCAATTCCCAGTTTTCTGAGAAATTACCATATTGATTTCCAAAGTGTCTGTACAAGTGTGCACTCCCACCAGCAATGGAGGAGTCTTCCCCTGTTCCTCATCCTTTAACGGCTCAGTGTCAGTAATTATCTCCTACTTACATTATGTACAGTTACACATAAGATTTAAGAAATGCATCAATGTATCCAGGTACATTGAAAGAGAGAAAGCTTCAGTTCCAAGAAAAGAGATTGTATAAGATAATGCTCCTAAGGCTATATCCAAGAATCATTGGTGTGCTCATTTTCCCTCTTCAGTGCAATGCACAGAATCTGTAAATATTTGCTTCTTGCCTTCGAGGTAGCCAAACCTTGATGAAGCATCTTTAGGTAATATTGCTAAAGGAATCACAAAAATTCTATTTAATTTTAGCCTAGCATCGACGTGGTTCTAAAGCAGTGGTTCTCCAACTATGGCTGGCGGCCCCTGTGGGGGTTAAATAACTCTTTTTACAGATGTCGTCTAACACCATTGGACAACACAGAGATTCACATTATGATTCATCACAGTAGCAAAATTACAGTTATGAAGTAGCAACAAATAGACGTTTTTGGTTGGGCATCACCACAACATAAAGAGCTGTATAAAAGGGTCGCTCAGTAGAAAGGCTGCGATCCACTGCTCTAAAGAGTCACCCATATACACATATTCAGTTTTCTTGCTGTTTCTGTTCTCAGCTTTGGTTTCTGATCCTGCTGGATTTCTTTTTTAAAGGAATGGTCTCCTTCTTGAGCCTAGTCTGATGGCCAGTCTGCCAAGGGATGGGATCTCAGTTGCGAACCTATAGAGTCAGCCCCATAAAAGCCCAGCTTGCCAGTGTCAGTGACTCCCAAGCCACACAACCTGTCTTCTAGAGTGGAGGGCATTCCATGTACCCACTTTGCTTATCCTTCCTCAGTGTTTAGACAATCTGTCCATTTAAAGTACTTTTTTATTTGTTTAAGTCTATACTATAATTGTATCAATTCTGCCCAACTTTGCTATCAATCTAATTAAAGGCCTCTAATTTGTTATTGTGCATATCTATGTGTGTGTGTGTGTTTCTAAATATCTAAATAAATTCTTTTCAGACTATATATATTGTTATTTGTATATGTTTTTCGGGCTGACCACTATTGTATAACCAAATACTGTGTTCTTCCCTGGGGAAAGGTTTCTCTAGCTCACAAAATTCCTTAATTGCCAGCAGTTCTGTGTAGGGTTGAGGTCTCCTGAGCTTTTTCCTGTCCAAGTTAGCCTGTCTATTGATGTCTTGCTTGTTCATCCTTAGACACTGACTCAGTAGAGATATAACCACATAATTTTCCTCTTTGATCCATATCTATTTCTTCCTTACAAATCCTTCAACACCTATGATGATGTAATTTTCTTTGCAGAGTCCTTGGTAAGATGTGTTTTTTCTTTAGAAACTAAGTATTCATGTTATGTTTTAGTCTGTATTTAAGAATAACACACAGTTATGTAGTGAAATATTTGGATGCATTGTTTTTATTTTCATGAAATTTTTATATTTTTTTATTTTAAAAATTACAGTGAAATTATATCATTTCTCCTTTTCTTTCCTTCTGCCAATGCCTCAATTGCAGTAATATACTTATCCCTGATTTGCTTGCTAGTGAATATGATTTATGTTCCAAAAAGTTCAAAACATACGTAATGCTTTCCAAGTAATCGTATGTATTCTCTATAGTCTTTTGGTGAGTCTTAACTATTTCTAAATATCATCACACTCTTTCCCTGAAATATTTAATTGTTCATCTTCAGATCACTGGTGCAACAGGGTGTCGTTTGTGATAAAATATCCACTCACTTACTGTATCAAAATAAAATCACTGTGCAGTAATTTAATGACAGAGCTCTTCCCATTTATGAGCTCTGAAAATATCTCATTAACAGTTTCACAAATTACCACAATAACTTATGCTGACATACTCATTTATTCTCATTGATGAATAAATCTTGTTGACAAGCCTAATGAAATATTACAAGGAATTCAGTCTTTGATATGGATCAGATGCCTCCAGAAAACCTAAAATTGGGTGTTACTTTTAGCAAAAATTTCTTCACAAGAAAATGAAGTACTGAGTTTCATCATTTTTTTCCAAAAAATCTTAATATACTACTCAGGTGCACGGCACAGCGTGGTGGTGTTCTTGCTTCCCACTCACCTTAGGAGCATGGTAGCCACCATTTGCCAACCATTGTTTCAGAGAAATATAACCCTATGATATTGGATCTTTCTTTACAATATTGCTTTGTTACTTGTTAAATATGGTAGTCATCTACTCCAATGATAAAAAATGATAAAAGAGAAAAGACTAAATAGACCAAATTATTTTAGAGTTGATCCAAATGTTTTCTATGGGAAATATTAGAAATTATATAAAGTGATATGGAAGACACTAATAGAAGAAATATACATTTTAATCATTTTTGATATTTCTGAAATACTCATTAGTTATTTAAACAATAAAAAGTCATTTGAAGATATGATTTGAAAGCAATAATTAAATATGTATGAATAATTAAATACTGTATGATGACTAATTAAAAGACATGATTCCTATAATCTAAACATATAGTAAAATATTCATTGGATATATCCAAATACCCAAAGAGAGGTATACACTCAAAAATCATGTTATTAAAGTAATTATTTTTTAATTAAAATGGTATTTTGTTCTCTCCTTTACAAATTTGATTTAAAACTTACACTTTAGGGCCGGAGAGATGGCTCAGAGGTTAAGAGCATTGTCTGCTCTTCCAAAGGTCCTGAGTTCAATTCCCAGCAACCACATAATGGCTCACAACCATCTGTAATGAGGTCTGGTGCCCTCTTCTGGCCTGCAGGCATACACACAGACAGAATATTGTGTACATAATAAATAAATATTTAAAAAAAACTTACACTTTAGGAATTCATAATATCTGACCATAGTATCATTCCTTATTTTTTAAAAAAAGTTTCAACCAAATTTTATGTATTTATGATATACTTATTATGAAGTAAGAAGGACAATAGTCTCCGTGTTAGAATTTTATGGGTCTGTCAAAATCCAGACATACACAAATAAGGGAGAGAAGTCAGGTTTATAATGTCAGATATTTTGGTCCAGGGTCACCTGATAGAGTAGTGGGAAGGTGATGAGGAGGAGTGGGCTCATGGTGGCTGGGAAAGAGAGGCACAGTACAGGGCATGGTTGAGGGAGCGAGGGTACACAAGGATAAACTTAAATTTATCTAAAATTTAAACTCTGATGATGATTGCCAGGTGGTGGTGGCTCATGCCTTTAATCCCAGCACTCGGGAGGCAGAGGCAGGCGGATCTCTGGGAATTGGAGGCCAGCCTGTTCTACAGGAGTTAGTTCTGGGACAGGAACGAAAGCTACAGAGAAAATTTGCCTCAAAAAAAAAAAAAAAAAAACAAATAAATAAACTCTGATGTTATTTCTGAATTCAAAAGAGTATCAATATCTTAAATGATCAAACTGTTTTTAAAAGACCCAAGTCAAAGGATCTTCTAAAGGGCTATGGCAGTGGGTCAGTTGTAAAGAATACTCGATACTTTTGCAGAGAACCTGTATTTGGCTCCTAGTATCCAAATCAAGTGATGACAGTCTCCTGTTTCTTCAGATCCAGGGCACCAAACACCTACTCTTACCTCTGAATGTACCTGCATGCATACATAACACTCGGGAACACACACATTCAGATAAAATAAAAATCAACATAAATTTTTCAAAGTATCTTCTAACACTCAAGATAAATCCTTAGCTATCAACATCTTAAAATCATGCGGGGATTTACACATACCCAGGATATAATGTGACAGAGTAAACATTTTCATCCAAAAGAGGGTAAATGGAGGCAGAGAAAGCAGTTCAAGCGAACTGATAGCCACTAACATAAATGTTAGCTCCTATGTTTCCATGAACAGCAACTAGAACACTTGGTGACATTATATGAGCCTCAAAGGTTTGTTGACATGTGACACTATAGAAGAGTGATACCTTAAGGAGGTGTTGTCTACTCAAAAGAAGCTAGGTCATTAGAGGTATGTCCTTGAAAGAGTTCTTAGGATCACAGTCCCTTCTTTCTCTCTGTGATCCTGAGCTTCCATGAAGAAGAAAGATAACTCCACACATATCTCTCTATTTTATATCAGGACCTCAGACATGGAGTCAATTGGCCATTGACTGACACCTCTGAAATTCTGAGCTAAGCAAAACTCCTTTCCATTTATAATTATTTTTTAAGGTAGTGTGTAGCAGTGACAGAAGTCTGACTCAATAAAATAGATCTATGGAGAAACATCAAATATTACCCACAAATGTTTAAAATTCTTATGTAAGTACTAAAATAAAAAATAACTGGCATTTAAAGATTTTCAACAGTGACTGTAATAAAAAATAAATACCAAAATAAAATTCATGCAAATATGATCTTCCTTTTCTTCATTCAAATTGTTTCATTTATATTAGGGTGTATTCAAGTGATAATGAAGCACAGCTAATACAATCCTGGGAAGGAAATTGTTGGATAAGAAGGGTGTTATGGAGAGTCTGCAGTAAGAACACGTAAAGGTGCTTCATCTATTAAACCCAGTAAGGAAAGGTGATAATCAGAGTATTTTAGTACATCTCTCTACTAGTGAGACTAGTGTTATTGAACAATTAAAACATTAAATAAAACAATATTAATTTTAAGTGATATTGTTTGAAAATTAACTGAAGGAGTATGAACGAACTAATTTACGCAGCTGGAAACATGGCTCAGTAAATAAGAACTCTAGCTATGCTGGGCAGTGGTGGTGCATGCCTTTAATTCCAGCACTTGGGAGGCATAGGCAAGTAGATCTCTTCGAGTTCCAAGTCAACCTGGTCTACAAAGTGAGTTCCAGGACAGATAGGGCTGCATAGTGAAACCTTGTCTCAAAGAGAGAGAGAGAGAGAGAGAGAGAGAGAGAGAGAGAGAGAGAGAAAGAAAAGAAAGAAAGAAAGAAAGAAAGAAAGAGGGAAAAAAAGTAAAGAAAAATAAGACATTGGCTACTTTTACAGAAAACCTGACCTCCATTTCCAGGCCGCACGAGGTGGAATACAACCTTCTGAGACTCCACTTCCAGTGGATCTATTGCCCTCTTCTGCCTTTCTCAGAAATGGCACCACAGATTGCACAGACTAATTGCCAACAAAACATCTATTTAGGTATAATAAATTTATTTACTTCAGTAATTTCAGACTTAAAATTTTTGGAAACTTTCCCCATCTCTTCTTCTCATGCTCCCACATGTTCCTTTCTCCCTGGCAATGAAAATTTTTAAGCAGCTGCTTTACATTTCTGAAGTCAACATCCGCCCCTGACCCCTGAGTTGGCGTTCAGGAGCAGTATCCCCCCAGGTCCTTACATCATGTCCTCTCCTCACTCACTTCCATTTGAAGGATTTCATCCTCAGAATTTATTCAGATATTAGCCTTAATGTGAACTATGTAGGAATAAAATTTTATTATATTATTTTTTTTTTGCTTTCTGTTACAAACCTAAATAAACATTGGTCCAACTATTCCCTAATTCTATTTGCTGAAACAGGAAAAAAAATTAAATTAAATTAAAACAATGAGAAAATGTGATCCTTCTTTGATTTATCCTAGGAGACAGAACATAAAATAATTCATTACATTTGCTGGCTGCTCGTAAGAATGAACAAATGAGTAAATGTTTACTAATTCATGGTATCTTAAAACCCATTTCTTAGAATGAAGGACAGATCATAATACATAGTTATATTTTGTGTCATTTTAACTTTCTGCCGAGCATAAGAAAGGAAACACTATTTTATAAATGCAAATTTTAAGAATTTTTCCAAATATATTAACTCTATGACCCTCATATTAAAAGGAGGATAATTGTATAGTCCTTCCCCAAAATCAAGGAACAATTCAGAACAAAAAGGAGTCAAGTAACATAAACTGAATTAACATAAACTGAACATAAAGAGAATTACCTTTTTGCTTGAGGAGCTTATAGAAGAAATACAGCACAGAAATAGAAAAAGAGAAATACTGAGACTTTTGAATGAGACTAATTATTACCAGCTGTGTATTTCAGTGTACAGATACTATCTTAGAGAGGTTCAAATAAAACAGACTCATAAAAAGCATACCAAGATCAAGGAGACATATATTTTATCAATATTGAACTTATTCCATTTCTTTGTTAAACTTCCCTATATTCCCTTTAAAAAGTTTTTAAAAAGAAAGAACATAGTTGGGTTCAAAGGTGAGGAAAGAGTGGAGGAAAGATTGATATAGAACTGTAATGAAATTATCCTCATGAACACCAAAATTGGTTATCCAGTGTTTGTTGTTTTTACTTCTTTTCCACACTCCAGTATTCTCTGAATTATATGAAGAAACAAAGAGGTTAAAACGTAGACCTGGAACCTCTACATGATGGTGGGAAGGGAGAGGAAAAACTAAAGAAAGAAAGCAATCTTTAGAGTCCAAATAGGAGAAAATGCATGAGAGGAAAACCAGGAAGAGACATCTGTCACACTATTGGTTCCTGGGGTTGAATCAGCTGATCTGCCTGGCCAGTTGGGTATCTCCTTTCACCCTCATATCTCTTATGCTCTGCTTTGTTTTAGAGAACACCCTTCTAGAATAAAGGAAAACCACTCTTTATACAAAGAAATTTAAATAGCCACACTAGCCTGCTAGAACCACCAAACAAGGTTCTTAATTAGAACAATTACACCGAAGGCAAACAACACAAAACAAACCAATTGAATTTAAAAATAAGGAAACATTTGAAAAGCTAGACAATTCCAGCATCTTTTAAAAACTAAGAATAGAAGATTGTACACATTGGAACACACATACTTAATGTGTTTCTATTAGCAATTTTCTTATAAAAAGTGAATGTTTCCTGTATATATGCATGTGAGTAGAATGTATACATTTCCCCTATGGTCTTTTGTACTATAGACGAAAGAAGCAAAACAAAATTTGGAAATGAAAGCAAATTCTAGACGGTTTCAGTGAAATCAATAAAATAAAAGCAAATTTCTCTTAAATATCTGTCAGTTTTATGTTCTAATTTTAACACATTTTTCTTAAAATCGGAGAATATAAAAAAGGAACTCAGGATTAGGTAGGTGTTGTGAAAAAGTTTTAGAATAAGTAAGTCAAAAAAAAAGAAAGCACACATGCCCACAGAAACACACATATGTATATATGTACAGGGCCTAGCATATCAACTTAGGACAATAAAATCTGTATTTCTAACTTTCATACCTCTAAGGTGCTAGGCCCTTATAGGCCATGCATCAATGTGCTTTTTATCCTTCTTCTAAAAGGCAGAGGTAATTTGTTCTATACAAGCAACTTGCCTTTTACAATAACCGCTAATCCAGTAGAAGTGAAGAATCGTTTATCTAATTGTAATTTAGAACGCTATAGATAGGCAGAAAATAATTACCTATGATATAAACTAGACAGGTTCTGGGAATAACAGCCATATCATTATGAAAAGTACTATTAAATTATCTGAGACCACGGACATCCGAAAACCCATTTTCATCTTATCTGTACCTCTCAGAGCTGTACGGGGCGCATAAATAGGAACAGAGTAAATAAGAATAGCAAGGTAATCCTCCTATTTTATTCTGCACTGGAGACATCATACTGTGTTGAGTTCAATATCCCAGGATGTAAGAAGAAGGAAATGAGCCCAAGATAAATTAAAATAAATAATCAAAAGGCTCCAAGGTTTAAAATTTTGCAAAGTTTTAAAATAGTTTTCATTAAGTCAGAAAAAAAAAACTGGTTAAAAGGTGTATTATTATCTTTCTTTTCAATAAGAATTATTCCCAAGATTATAGAGACCACTGTTTTTCCAATTTTGCTTAAGCTATAATAGAGAAAATTTTCAGTAACAAAACCAAGGCAGAAAGAAGCTTTTGATAACAGAAATGATTCTTCAACACTAAATGGGTTCCCAAAAGATTTCAGAACACTGCAACTGTGGGAATCTTAAAAATAGAATTCAAATATATAAGGCTTGTGGGGGTCAAGCAAAGGACAGGATGACCTTTTAAGATGATCTCCATGGCTGCAATTCAAAGTCTGTATTACAAAGGAGGACAGAGCATTCATTATTCCACTGAAAGTCATTGAACAGCTAAAAGAAGAAAAAATCAGCACAAAACATGCACAAATGCAGTGGTATTGCTTTAAAATAGAACTTAATTTGATTTACAAAGGATTCCTTTGTGTGAATGTGTTGGAAATAGACTTCCCACCACTTATTTTCTTGTATCTGAATTACCATGTATGCTCTTTTTCACTGACTTGCACCCTTAGCTTCAATTTGTTTTTTTTTTTAGTTTTTGTCTTACATGTATTCACATATATGTACACAAATAAGTATACATGCACATCTCTTTAGAAGAAAACAACAGAAAATATTTATTTCTGATCATGGTTTTTCAACTCAACTTGTTTTAGATTCAGGGAGGATTAGTATCTTTACCTGATGGTTTGGAAGGTCAGGTATTTTCCCTTGGATGTTAGCCCTTCCTAGGTGGTGTCACCCATTCCTGGAGCGCTGCTTTGCTGGGTTCTCCCTGCCTTTTTGTGATTCTGAAACACATATCGATATCACTGTTTCTGCCTATGGAATTTCTTTATGTCTGTAAAGACTAAATCCTGGTGGAGATCTTCCTTCCCTTCTTCTCTCACTCTTTCTTTACCCAAGGAATAAAAAAACACGGCATGAGTTAATTTATTTACCATCAGATCTTAGAAGTCAGATTTTCACTTGCTATGGTGAAACTTAGCTGGATCCTGAGAGGTTTAATGGGGCTTAACCCCAAAATAAAACTCAATAATTTGCTATGATTTAACTGTCGTATGTGTTGAAATTTATGTTAGAAACTGACAGCTTTAAGAAATATTTCCTTTAGGAGATGATTAAGCTGTAAGTGTTCTATACTCCCAGAAGTTACTGTCCTTGTTTTAAAAACAAAAGGCCTTAGAGGGTGTGATTATCTCTTTAATCTTCCACCTTGTGAGAACATAGTATTAATGTTCAGTTTAACATTCAGTCCTCTAGTGTTCTCGATTTTGAATTCTCCAGACTCCAGAGTAAATAAAGAAAAATGGAGAACATTGAGTGAAATAGTCCAGGCAAGTAGTACAATATCCCATTCATGTATGGAATCAGAAAGTTTGATATTCATGTGTGGATAAAATGGTTGCTATTTGAGGATAGGAGACTGAAAGGGGGGTGCTGAAAACACATAATAAGAATTTCTTGTGTTTCGTTGAATAATGGGGTGCAAAAATCTAGGGTGGCTAAAAACACTCCTAAATAATAATAATAAAAACAATTGGGATCACCATTCCCAATATCAAATTGTACTACAGAGCTATATATAGTAATAAAATCAGCATGGTATTGACACAAATAAACACATTGATCAATAGAATTGAATTGAAGACCTGGAAGTAAGACTTCAAACTTCCAGACAGCAGATTTTGACAAATAATCCAGAACATGTAATACAAAGAACATGTATAAAATAAAGGAGTAGAGGGAGAGGTAGATCTCTATAGGAAAGGAAAATGGAATAAATGGTTATGGATGGAAGGGGGTAAACACAGGAGGAATAAACAAGGAAGAGGAAGGAAGAAGGCATGAGAAAAGGTATACAGAGTGACAGCTAAAACTGAGGGAGACTATAAGTAAACCAAATAGAGTAGAAGCTTCCTTAAATATATACATACATTAAGGAAATCTGAATGAATTCATCATTTAATTGGGGAGACAGTCCATACAGGTCATTGATCATCAAAAAATGCAGGTTCTCTTGCCAGCAATGGGGTACATTTTATAGAGCTCTTGGCTAAAAGGTCCCCATGAGAAACCCTAAATGAATCCAGGCTATTGGTGGTCAGGTCCTAATGCTGAAGAAAAGACCTACGTAACCTAGAGCCTTCACAAATATGAAGTAGTGTTCATGATACTGGAAGTTACTCTGCTTGCTACAGAAGGAGAAAGGTAAACACCAACCCAGGTACAAAGTTTTTCAGTCTACAGTGACGTCCTGCTTATCGAATGTACTAGTGGGACAGTGGCATGAAGCTTGTAGGAGTAACCCACCATTGTCCGACTGGATAGAGCAAGCTCCATGAAATGCAATTCATCCTTGATACTGCTCAATGAACCTGAGACCAGATAAGTGTGGTACCTACAGGAAATTACAGTTCAGCTAAAGGAAATGTCCTAGTCAGAATTACTATAGCTGTAATAAAATACTGTGACCAAAAGCAACTCGAGGAGAAAGGGTTTTGTCTTACACTTCCATATCACTGTTCATTATCTTAGGAAAGTCAGAATCAGAACTTAAACAGGATAGGAACCTAAATGCAAGAGTTTACCCGGAGGCTAATGGAGAAGTGCTATTTCCTGGGTTGCTCCCCAAGGCTTTTTCCGCCTTCTTTCTTACAGAACCACAGCCCAGAGATCCCACCAACAATTTCTTGTGCCCTCCCACATCAGAAACTAATTAAGAGGAAGTCTTGCTTACAACCAGAACTTATATGGGCCATTTCTCAACTGAAGTCTGTTCCATTTCAAAGACGCAAGCTTGTGCCAAGTTGACATAAAACTAGCCAGCAATAACCATACTACAATTCACAGACCGAGAGATACTAGGTCAAAATTAGCCCAATGAGGGATACATGGATCTCCCTGGGAAAAAGAAATAGAAGAGATCTCCTGGTGGACGGGGGCAGGTGGGGATGGGAAGATGAGTCATTAGGTTAGTGGCAGATTGTGTGTGGGTGTACAGAAATAGATGACTAGAAATGGGATTGTATTTTGGGGTCAGGTATAACTTGATACAAGGGAAACTCCCATGAATCTACAAAAATGACCCCAGCTAAGGTGCCTTGCAATAATGGATGTGTAGCCTGAAGTGGTCATTTCCTGTGAGCAACTTGGTGACTATCTCAATTGTCATAAGGGAGCCTTCATGCAGAGGCCCACAGTCAAACATTAGCAAAGCAGAGGTAATCCTACTGAAGAAAGAGAGGAAGGATTGTAGGAGCCAGAGGGATAAAGAACATCACAATAAAACCCAAGAAAGTAGTAACCTGGGCTCACAGGAGTCCACAGAGACTGAATCAACTACCAGGGAGCCTGCATGGGACTGATCTACGCTCTTTGTATATGTGATGGTTGTATAGTTTGGTCTACTTGTGGTGCTCCTAACAATGGGAGCAGGAGCTGTCCCTAAAGTTTTGGCTGATTTTTGGGAGCCTATTCCTCCTATTAAATTGCCATGTCTATCCTTAAGAATGGGAGGTGCTTAGTCTTACTACAACTTGATATGTCATGCTTTATTGATACCCGTGGGAGGCCTGCCCCTTCCTTCCTGAACAGAAACAGAAGAGGAGTGGATGGGAGGGAGAAGGGGGGTGGGGGAGGAAATTGGAAGAGAAGAGGCAGGGGAAACCATAATCGGGATGTAAAATCAATAAATACATTTGTAACGGCGTAAATGAATGCAGACAGAGTGTAAAAATATATATATATAGCTTTAATGTAGAAATAGACTTACAGAACCACCGTTCCCGCGGAGACCAGGAAAGCAGAAGCGAGAGGCTCGGAGCTTGCTGGCCAAATTTATAGGCAGACATTAGCCCGAGGCGAACACGCCCCTTAAGGGGCGGGACTTATCCCTACATCTCCCCTTTTTGTCTAAATAAGACAGAACTAAACCAAATACAACTACATACAATAACAACAAATAATA
Organism: Microtus oregoni; assembly: GCF_018167655.1. Classification (NCBI taxonomy): domain Eukaryota; kingdom Metazoa; phylum Chordata; class Mammalia; order Rodentia; family Cricetidae; genus Microtus; species Microtus oregoni. The sequence goes on from NW_024543069.1 coordinate 9,797,078, forward strand.
AATACAACAAACAAAATTGAGAACAAAAGCTTTGCTAAACTTTCTATCTCAAGAAGTCCAAATAATGTAAAGAGTAACTACAATTATATAATCTTCAACTCAGTCAAAGATCTGAGAAGGGAATAAACACTACTCAACAAACGAGATATATCCAAAATGTGCAACAATTGACAGAGACAACTGACTACCTGGGCAATCACCCAAAGTCTCGTTTGCAACATTGAGTCAACCAATTTTGGCTAAGGCCTAACATAACTGACATACCATTATTAAAGGCAAGGAACTTTTCATAACTATCTTACCCTGTCTTGGCAGGATATGACAGTCCTGTTTTATCCATTGATGCACGCTCTGTATCTCTGTCAGTGGTTGAGGTATGGGCATTTCTTTGCCCAAAGGCCAGTTCTGCCAAATAGAAAGGCTCCAGATGGAGTGTTTTTGGTGCTCAACATTCTCTCGGGAATAGAGCGGTGTTGCCAGGAGCAATTGTGTCTCACTATCACGAAACTCTGAGTTAGATTAAAGGCCATTTTCTACAGCTCTTTGAAGAGGTTGAAGATTATCTATCTATACTGAGTATAATCTCTATATATCTAAAGAACCTGATTAGTCTAATTATAAATGACAAACTTAGATGACAATTAGTCTATATAATTCTCAATATCTATCTAACTTAAAGACTAAGACAATAAACGACTGTGAAACAAATGAGGACAATGACCTCCAAATATAAACAATGTACAAATATACATTGCAGTAGGTAAATATATATCAATACACAAATATTATATAAGTATCTTAATCAGAGGTAGAAATGTACACTGCAATGTGGTAAATATATACAATATATATATATATATCAATACAATATATGTCAATATATAAAAATGTTTTAAACAGAGGTAGAAACATGCATGCGTACAATAGTCAATATAATTTAACTTTGTATCAATATACAAGAATCTATACCAATATATTTGTCTATTATCCCATCATCCCTCTTTTTTTTTTTTCAAAATGATCCCTGAGCTTATAAAATTCCTCCCCCAACCCTCAATCATATACTAATTATAATCAACCCCTAAATGATGTCCCTAAACCCAAGGGCAAACTTTACTGGGAGAGGGGACGTCGTTCTCTAGAATTACTTCCAGCTGTCATAGGGGCGACGTTCTTTCTGGGGGATCCTGTGAAAGTAAAATGATGGTTAAATTTCAAGATAATGTCTTTTAAGATTGCAAATAGTCTCTGAGTATTCTCGTGCAGGTCTGGCCAAAATGTTGCATAAGATGTGCACCATTTCAGCTAACCAAGTTGGAACTGTCTTGTGCAGCTGGTACCCAAAGCAGGTCTTGTAGTAGCGCTGTCAGTATCACGACGTCATATCAACCAGGTGGAGTTGTTGTTATGGGGCCCCATCTTCTTCCTGGAAACTTCAAATGTCACTTCAGGAAAAACTCATTGTTCATTATGAAAAACTTAAACATTAATCATATAGACATATATATATATATATATATATATATATATATATATTCAATGAAAGACATGATAGATATATTCAATGAAAAGTATGATAGATATGAAGAAAAGCAAAGATGTTTTCTAAACTCATATTTCTTTCTGTCCCATATCATGGCTCTTGACATGAGACAGAAACTCCAGAAACTCTGGGTTTTTCTCTTACTAACAGGCTTGGAATTGGAGAGGGACTGAGCCAGAGTCCAACTTCAAAACCAGCTTTATAAATTTAGAAATATGGTTTAATATTACTTACACAACCCATTCAGTTTTCTTGATATTTCCTATTGGGCAGGTATTTTTCCATCTGTCAGTATCCAAACTTCCAGGGTCCCTTGAATTTCTCAAAGATGAGTGTTTTCCTGTGGAGATAAGAACAGAACCCTGCCCCCATTCTATATGTTTTTCTTACCACCTGTATGAATATCATCGTTGTGGATGAGTTGTCATTTCTCCTTTCCAAGAGGTTTCTCCTCTTCAAATCGAAACTTTATTAATTTTGATGGTATCCACAATTTTTCTTCTCCTGTGGAAACAAGAGCAAAACCCCTTCCCCAACGTAGCACATCTCCTGGCTTCCACTGAGAGGTCAGCACATCTTTGAAATAAATCGGTTGATTTAGTTCAGCAGACTTTTCCATTATCCAATGTCTTTCTGCTGCTGTCGTTCCTTTCTCATTAGCGTTAAGAAAATTCAAGGTTAATAAAGCATTATGTAATCTATTTCTGGGGGTATTTTCAGTCCCTTTCTGTTTGTTCAGCATATCCTTTATAGTACGATTTGATCTTTCTATAACTGCCTGACCTGTAGGATTATTTGGTATACCTGTAATGTGTTTTATATTATAATAATCAAAAAAGCGTTTCATTTTCTTAGATACATATGCTGGACCATTATCTGTCTTTATTTGCGCAGGTATACCCATGATGGCCATAACTTCCAATAAATGTGTGATTACTGAATCAGCCTTTTCTGAGCTCAGGGCAGTAGCCCATTGAAAACCTGAATATGTGTCTATGGTGTGGTGTACATATTTTAATTTGCCAAATTCTGCAAAGTGGAACACATCCATCTGCCAGATTTCATTCCTTTGGGTGCCCTTTGGATTAGCCCCTGCAGGCAGTGGCGTTTGGTTATAGAAAGAGCAAGTAGGGCATTTCTTTACAATCTCCTTAGCTTGTTGCCATGTAATTGAAAACTCTTTCTTCAAACCTTTGCTATTAACATGATGTTTTTTATGAAATTCAGAGGCTTGTAGCACACTACCAATCAATAATTGATCAATTTCTGCATTACCTTGTGCTAGAGGACCTGGCAGACCCGTATGGGATCGGATGTGTGTTATATATATAGGGCAAAGCCTGTTCCTGATCAAATCTTGAACCTGGAGGAACAATGAGGTTAGTTCAGTATCATCAGGTATAAATTCAGCAGTTTCAATATGTAAAATAACTCTTTCTGCGTATTGTGAATCTGTAACTATATTAATAGGTTCTTTAAAATCCCTTAGCACCATAAGAATGGCATATAATTCCGCCTTCTGGACAGAAGTATACGGACTTTGTTCCACCTTATCCAAGTCTTCTGATTTGTAACCTGCCTTCCCTGATTTATTGGCATCAGTATAGAATGTACGGGCTCCAGTTATTGGAGCATCACGGACGATTCGAGGAAGAATCCAAGAAGTTCTCTTTATGAAGTTAAGCCGCTTGCTTTTTGGATAGTTGTTATTAATGTCTCCCAAAAAATTAGCACAAGCTCTTTGCCATGGTTCATTATCTTCCCATAATTTCTTTAGTTCATCAGCAGTGAAAGGCACTATAATTTCTGCTGGGTCTATGCCTGCTAGTTGACGAAGTCTCAGCTTGCCTTTTATAATTAACTCAGAGACTTTTTCCACATAAGTTTTCAGTTTCTTACTTGGTTTATGTGGTAAAAAGATCCATTCCAAAATAATATCATCTCTCTGCATTAAAATTCCTGTAGGAGAAATTTTTGATGGTAGTATGACGAGAATACAATCGAGCTCTGGATTCACCCTGTCCACATGTGCCTGTTGTAATTTTTCCTCAATCATTGTCAGTTCCTTTTCTGCTTCAGCTGTTAATTCTCTGGGACTGTTTAAATCTTTATCACCATCCAAGGTTTTGTTCAAATGAATTATTAAATCAGGTGTTATTCCAATAGCTGGTCGTAGACTGGAAATGTCTCCTAACAGTCTTTGAAAGTCATTAAGAGTCCGTAGGCGATCTCTCCTAATTTGTACTTTTTGTGTCTTAATTTTTTGCAAACCTATTTTATAACCTAAATAATTAACAGAATCTCCCTTCTGAATCTTTTCAGGAGCTAATTGCAATCCCCATTTAGGTAAAAGTATCTTTATTTCTTCAAACAGTCTGTTCAAGGTATCCATGTTTGAATCGGATAACAAGATGTCGTCCATGTAATGGTATACTATAGATTTGGGAAATTTCTTGCGTATTATTTGCAATGGTTGGTTCACAAAATATTGGCACAGGGAGGGGCTATTTAACATACCCTGGGGGAGAACGGTCCAGTGGTACCTCCTCGAAGGTTGAGAATTGTTGTAAGTAGGCACTGTGAATGCAAATTTTTCTCTATCTTCTTTTTGCAAAGGTATAGTGAAAAAACAATCCTTTAAATCAATAACTATGAGAGGCCATCCTTTTGGTAATAAAGAGGGCAAAGGAATTCCAGATTGCAGAGGGCCCATAGGTTGAATAACCTTGTTGATGGCCCTGAGATCTGTCACCATTCTCCATTTACCTGATTTTTTCTTAACCACAAATACAGGAGAATTCCAAGGGCTGGTAGACTCTTCTATATGTCCAGCATCTAATTGTTCTTGTACCAGCTGTTCTAAAGCCTGTAACTTTTCCTCAGCTAAAGGCCATTGCTTTGTCCATATTGGTTTCTCAGTCAACCATTTTAGAGGCAAGGCTGTTGGTATCTCTGAAGGGACATCAATTGCTTGTTCTTGTACAGCCCGAATGGCCGGTTTTCTCCGTTTGTAATATCTTTTAATATTATTCTCAGAAATATAGGCTCTAGATTTAGCAGGAATGTTAATTTCAGTATTCCATTGTTGTAATAGGTCACGACCCCATAAATTCATTGCGATATTGGCTACATATGGCTTTAATTTTCCTATTTGTCCCTCTGGCCCTATACATTCAACCCATCTCGTGCTCTGCCTTACTCGAGATAGGGTTCCAATTCCCAGGAGCTGAACATTTACATTCTGAAGAGGCCAATACGGATGCCAAGATTCTGGGGTAATGATACTTACATCAGCACCTGTGTCCAGCAGGCCAGTAATAAAAATGCCATTTACACACACTCTCAGTTTAGGTCTTTGATCATTTATAGAAGTTTGCCAAAACACACGTAACTTATCTTTCTGATCATTATTGCTTGTAACAGTAGGCATGGGGCTTCCTAATTGTCCTGATGAGGCACGTTCTCTGCAGAAACTGGATATGACTGAACCATGTTTGCCATGGGGGCCTGTGAGGCCCCCCCTCTCACGTTTCCCGGCTGTATCAGGTTGCCTTGTCTATCTCTTGTAGACCTGCATTCATTCGTCCAATGTCTGCCCTTTCCACATCTTCTACATAAACCTGAAGGCTGAGTCCTCCTATTTCTGTTATTTCTAGAAGATGCATTATTATTATTATTTCTGAAAGATGCATTATTATTATTATTATTATTATTATTATTATTATTTCTGAAAATCCGTTGTCTACAATTCCTTTTAATATGACCCATTTTTCCACAATTAAAACATTTGGTATTCTGGTGTCTCCTTTTACCATTGGAAATTGCTTCTTCTACCCATGCTTCAGTGCCATAATCAAATGTATCAACATTGAGTGTATGCAAGACCCATTCTTCCAACAGCGCTGATCTGAGCTTTAAAGGACCCAAAATCCTTTTGCATTCCACATTTGCATTTTCATAAGCCAAAGACTCAATCATTATACGTCTTGCTTCTGGGTCAGATATTCCTATTTGTACAGCCTTAGTTAATCTTTGTAAAAAGTCACTAAAGGGTTCTCTTTGACCCTGTTTAACTCTGACAAATGATTCCATTCTCTGTCCTGGGTCTTGTACCCTGTCCCAAGCCCTTAAGGCTGCTGTAGTACACATGGAGAGTGTGTTTTCATCCAAATTAGCTTGTTCCTGATGATCAGAAAAGGGCCCTTCACCTAGAATTTGATCTAGGGAAATGTCAATTCCCTTCGCTTTTTCCTGCTGTTCTAAGAGTCTAGCCTCTTGCCTGAATAAGCATTTCCATTTCAATTGCGGTCCACTCTCGAGTACTGCAGAGCTCAGCTGGAGCCAGTCTGAGGGGGTTGCTCTGCTTGTCGTGGCCCAAGATCTTAGCATCTCTTTAACAAAAGAGGCTTGCATCCCAAAAGTCATGACAGCCTGTTTTATTTCCTTGAGATCATTCATACGCACAGGTTCCCATGTATCCTCCTTGATGACCCTAGGGTTTTTGGAACCAATCACCTTCTCTGTTGTTATTACTGGAAAGGCAGGTAGAGCTGTAGGTAGAGCTTTGTGGAAATTGTCCCGGAGAGACTTACCCACAGATGTAGTTAAAATTTTCCTTTCTACCCTTTGCTCTTCCTCATCAGAATTTAGAAATTCCTCAATCTTTTCAATTCTATTCACCATTGCTTTCTGCAATGTCTGAATCTCCTGTCCAGAATTATGTTCCAAAGCCTTCATTGAGGATTCTAAAATATGAAGTTTGTCCGTTAGAGATAACATCTCATCTTTGGACATAATTTTTATGGCATAAACCGTGCCTTCTTGTATTGACAATCTTTCCGTCAATCTGTCATAAGCTTTAGACAAAATCCGATTGTCACATTCAGCAGTTTTGATTCTCTCAGTTAATGTTTCATTTCCTACAGAAAGGGACTGAATCTTATGGTCCAGATCAGCTGTTCCCTCTTCCATAGTAATGAATTTCTCCTTAACATCAGCCTGAAGAACTTCAACCTGATTCTTGAGAAGATTGTTATCAGCCTGGAGAACTTCAAACTGATTCTCGAAAAGATTGTTATCAGTCTGGAGAACTTCAACCTGATTCTTGAGAAGATTGTTATCAGCCTGGAGAACTTCAAACTGATTCTTGAGAAGATTGTTGTCATTCTCAATTGTTTTTAAGCGTTCAATCTCTGCCTTAAGAATCCTGGATTCGTCTCGTAAAGACTTTATCATATTTCTATTATCAAACCATTTGGTGCCAATGAAAACTACGAATCCCAGAAGGATCCATATATGTGGGGTGATAGACACCTCTTGTAAAATCTCCCACATGGTACAATTAAAAAAATCATTAAATTCTTGAACAGTAATGTGTTCAGACATTTTATTAATAAAAGAAAATTTTTTTACCTGCAAAGATCGGTTCCTGCCAGTGGTGGTCTCTGTGTTTTTGGAGCCTGTCCTAGAACTAGCTCTTGTAGACCAGGCTGGCCTTGAACTCACAGAGATCCGCCTGTCTCTGCCTCCCAAGTGCTGGGATAGAAGGCGTGCACTACCAAGGCCTGGCAGGCCTCAAACTCACAGAGATCTGCCTGCCTCTGCTTCCCAAGTGCTGGGATTAAAGGCGTGCTCTACCACTGCCTGGCCGGCCTCAAACTTGTGATCCTCCTGCCTCTGCCTCCTTCAGCAAATCCTACCGGCGTGGGCCACCACAACCGGCCAAGTCACTTTGTAACAGACCAAATCTGACGCTGTGGCAGCTTTTGTTGCAAAACCGCAAGTACTTGAGCTTCAGGCAGTGGGGTTCAGGCAGTGGGGTTCCGCTGCAAAACTTAGCCAAGGCAGGCAGAATGGGCCTGTGTCGCCGAGTGTGTCTCGGACTCGGCACTGGGGCCGGAGTCACGAACTGAAAAACAGCACCGGGGAGGGTGCTGTGTTAGCTAGCGGGCTACCCGCTTGAGTCGGGGGCAAAATAGCCCGACGTTGGACGCCAAAATGTAACGGCGTAAATGAATGCAGACAGAGTGTAAAAATATATATATATAGCTTTAATGTAGAAATAGACTTACAGAACCACCGTTCCCGCGGAGACCAGGAAAGCAGAAGCGAGAGGCTCGGAGCTTGCTCGCCAAATTTATAGGCAGACATTAGCCCGAGGCGAACACGCCCCTTAAGGGGCGGGACTTATCCCTACATACATTAAAAGAAAAAAATAGCCAGAACAGAAATATATGGAAATGCCTGCTAACTTTATTCTTCTATATTATTGATCAATACCTTGTTTAGTCATAATCAGAGAAGCCTCCTTCTGCAGTAAGTAGGAACAAGTGTAGAGAACACAGCTGGAAAATATGTAGAGTTAGAGGCTTTGGACTACCTAGACATACATGAAATGTCTCCATCAAATCCCTCCCCTTAGCGTACATGTAGAAGAGGAGGCACAAAGATTGTGAGAGTCAGGAGGGAGGAAACCAAAGAAACATGCTTTTTTAAGCATAGCAGGCACCAGTGTGCATATAAACCAAGAGACTGTGACAGCGAACATATAGCCTGTTTAGTTCTGTGTCAGGTGGAGAACCAGCTCTGAAAGAAGTGGACACAGGCCACCCATCCCTAACCTAGAAGCTATCTCTAATTGGTAATGACTTGCAAATAAAAATTAGTTCTCTCCAACAAAATCCTACAAGAGATAGAAATCACTCCAAAGGGCAGTCCCCATGCCCAGCAGTAGACGGCTCTCATAAAAAGAACTCAGCAGCATTTTAGAAGCGTCTTTCTAAATGCTTTGTCATGGCATTCTTGGCTTAAACTTAAAACTTACAAGCCCTATTTGTATATATTATTGCCTCTGTCTTTTTATTTTTGTGGATTTGGGATTCCTGTTCTAGTACTTTGTTTATTCCAACCCGATTTCTTTGTTACTTTGTTTTTGTTTGGTCTTACTTCATGTTATTACTGTCTTTTTAGCTAACTTTGTTTTCTAAAGACAGACAAAAAGTGTGTGGATTTTGATGCAAAAGATGGTAGGGTGATCTCAGAGAAATTGGGGGAAGAGAATCCATAATTAGAATATGAAAAATTTCTATTTTCAAAAAAAGAAAAATAGAAAAATAAAAGAATGTCAGTGTGTCCGTACATACACAATATTACTAAATATTTCAAAAATGTGAAGGAAAGACATTTCTGTACTTACTCTAGTGAAATGACTAACGATCAATGTTTTTAATCTGATTCGTGATATAGACTTATATTAAAAACTCATGTGGAATCCTATTAAATATCTAGTTTTAAGTTTTATGTACCACTTTAAAATAAATGTAATTTAAATTTAATTTAATATCATTAATTTGGCAGAAGACAAATAGAGCTACTACAAATTATCAAGGGTCTTCTGTCAAAACTGAAAGCTTGGAATCCATTCTGCAAACGAGTGGTTCTGTTCTGAGTTGCTACCCTGACAGCTCTCCTTGGATGACCACTCTCTCTCAGATGTCTTTTTCTGTAGAAGACACATCTTAGAAAAGGCCACGGAGAACAGCAGAGCTTACTTTTTTGCATTCTTACCTTCATTCTGCTAGAAGAGCATTGGTCATGTTGCTGCTACTGCTGCATTAAAGCCAGATTCCTTGGGCTGAAGGCAGGAAGAACGTAAGAGTCAGAGAGGATAGAGGGCACCAAGGAAACAGGCCTTCTAAATCAATATGACCAAAGCACACATAAACTAGAGACTGAGGCTGTATACACACAGCCTGCATACGTCTGTACTGATTGGGGTCCTATAGTTCAAAGAAGTGAACACAGCCTCCATCCCTAACCGGGAAGCAATCCCCACTATATAACAACTTGCAAATGAAATCTTAATTTCCTCCATGGAGTTTGCCTAGAAAAACTACTCGTTAGGGTAGTCCTCATGCCCCATCAGTAGATGGTGAATATAAAATGAAATCAACAGCATCTTTGGAGGTTTCTTGTCTCACAATGTCAGTTTTTAAAACCTTTTATATTTTTTATTTTGAATCTATTTGTTTAACCTTATATGTCCATTGTGTACATATTATATTTTCTGTTTTTGTGTTTTTATGGGATTCCTGAGTATGTGAACAAGGGGGGAGAGGTTTTTTTCCTTTTCTGTTTGTTTTGTCCTATTGCAATGTGTTTATTATTATATTTTATTACTCTCCTCTAGAGGCTGGTTTGATTTCTAATAAGAAACAGTAAAAGAGTGGATATAGATGTAGGAGCAGTGTAGAATAGCAAGGTGGGGTAGAGAGAAAGGGAACCATAATATTTTTCCATTTTAAAAAATATAAACATAATAAATAAATAAGATGTAAATGACAAAAGAAAATGGTGGAAATGACTCATTAGCCTGTTGTTGTTGATGTGCACTAGACACGAAAATATTAATTGTGAAAAAAGTCCATAAAGATTCAGTTTTACAAAGAACACACCCTGGAGAGGTAATGAACAGCATTCTGACTGCAATAACACACGCTTTATTGTATGCATAAAGTCTGCTAGCATCCTTCAGTGTTCCCACCAGAAGCACAGAAAATGACGATAGTAAGTGGTTGCCATGTTAATAAGCTTGACTATGGTGTGCACTTCACACAGTATATGGATATCAATTTTGATTTTTATTTGCCAATTTTGCTGCAGCAATGTTTGTTGAGAAAGGATTACTGTTTCCAAAACATTGACATTAAGCCATTTATTCACTTCCTAATCCTGAATATGCATTAATGAATAATTCTGAAACGAACCTGGATGACAATAGGTCTTAGGGCTAGTTGTATGAGACTGGACATATTAGCAATCCCTAATGAATTTGTGATTATTGGATGACTTAATAAATGTTCAGATTCCCAATTCAGCTCCTGATGCATTGAAAATTCTAAGTTGCTTTCTTTCTGACTTTAAAATCAAAATTTGTCTACTTAAAATATCACATTTTCTTTCTTGTCAATGCTGTGGAGAACTCGGTGACAGTTTCTCAACACTTCAGTCCTGTTATCATAATCTGCTCTTCCCAACCCTCTCTTACATAAAGGGAAGGATTTAGTTTATGACGTGGAATGATTAACCCACAGAGTAAAATGATAAAAACAATGACTTACAGTAAAAACCTGTCTTTCCATAAACTCCTTCAAATGTCCTTTCTAAGAAAATAAGCTAAAGAAAGAGGAAGAATATTAAACTTCTGTTTTCATTGTCATTCATGGTTATACTTTTTCTTCCAGTGTCATGTTTCTCAATACATGATATGCACCCATTAGTTACCTACGTTAGCAAACCATCTATTATCTTTTCAAAAACATAAAACCTGGTAGATCCTCAAAAACCTCTATCTCAAATCTGTATTCTTTTTAACACTGGTTTAATTTGCCAACTCTAATGCTATTGTCTCCTGCTCAGTAGTTTGTCCCAGCATCGTGCTGTCCACTGCACCACAAATATTTTTTTTCTATCTTCATGCTGTGATTTAATCTATTCCATCTGAAGTGACATAAGAAGTATATTTTCCAATATATTTATTGCTATTATTGTAAAGCAAGGAATTTCTTTGTTCTCTCTGCAGACTTTCATCTGTTCTCCCCTTCTTAATAATCCTTGCAACCTTACACATCTTCCTAGCTTGACCATCCATAATCTTCTGTGTGAATGATACAACTACCTCAAGTTTTTGCTTGTAATTTATTTTCTTTAATTTATTCAGCATTTGGCAGCTTTGTTCTCACTTTAACTTTTGGCAATAAATTCTTAACCAAATAATTTCTCTTTAATGTAAAAGTCAAGATCATATTTATCACTCTCCTTTCAATTTGTTATAATCTACAAGAAGTCTGGATCAAATGCTTTTGATAAACACTTCCATCCAGTACTGGGGACAATCCACAGCATACACATCACTCACATGTCAAAAATGTCAATGCAAAGCCTTAGATTTTTACACTTGAGCCTAGTCAAAAGGTTGAGAATCTACCAATACCTGCATATTTGATTAAAATATGCCTATACCACCATGAAAAGTACCACGAAGTCATAAAAGAATACCTTAGTTATGTTTCCTTAATGAAAATATTATTGCACTGAAGTAGAAGTTAAAGTAACAAATAAATTGCTGCTGTAAAATCATAAACAATTATCTATAAAGCAATTTTGGCTTGTTTAAACAAGGTCTCACTCTGTGGCTCAGACTAGCACAGAATTTGTGATCCTTGTGTCTCGATCTTCTTGGTGCTGGGATACTGGCATGCACCATCAAATTATAAAGCAATCTATATACATATATCTGTATTCCCATTTGCACCTCTGTTCAGTATCTATAAACTTCTTGTTCAGAAATGGAAATTGTACAAAGCTTTGAAGGAGGCGTAATCAATAAAATGCCTGCTAAGCTGGCATGGGGACCTTAGGTTATATTTCCCATCAACAACATAAGGAAACGAGGTATGCTTCACACGTGAGACTCTTGCCTGAAGGGAAAAGGCAGAACTTTGGAGCTCCTCGGCCAGTCAGCCTAGCCAATAAATCAGTTGCAAGCTCAGCAAGAGAACTTACCTGAGAAAATAAAGCATAAAGAGAAAGAGAAAGCCACCAGGCATCAACCTCAGCTCGGCATGGGTCCCTGTCCTTATTGCCCTCGTGTGCATTGTGCACGCGCGTGCGCGCGCACACACACACACACACACAAATACACACACTATAAATACACACATCCATGAAACAAAAATGTTCTAGTAAACTAAAGATTTTATTTAGTAATTTTTAAGAACTTATATATTATTAGCATATATTGCAAATGTTGCCCTTAAATAGAACCTATCACATCATAATGGACGATTTAAAGAAAGATTACTGTAAAGCTCCTCCTTGAACAAATACTGTCATCTCTATCAGAGAGCAGCATAGTAGTAGATAATTAGGTTTGCACTCTGCCACTGTCCCACCAAAGGCTTTTGTCACCGTGAACATTAGTGGTTCAAAATACCCAAAACTTAAGTCATAAAATTTGAACTCTTTTACTACGGGAAGGCAAATTATGCTAAGAAAATGAGATGTTTTTAGGTGCTGCCCTGCCAAAAAAAAAAAAAAAAAAAAAAGTATCTGAAGCAAGAGGAAAATAAATTCCTTGGCATATTATAATAAACTGCACACAGTATTTAAAAATACTAATGTCCTTAAAAGAATATATCTCTCCTTTCCCAATCTTTTATTAACAAGTTGGAAATTTATACAGCAATTATCACATATTATACATTGATTTTCTTAAAACAGATTTCAACATCTTATACTATCTGGCTATATCATGTAAATTTAAATTAGCACTTCTGTTGCTATCCATATGATACATTGTATGTGTGTGTGTGTGTGTGTGTGTGTGTGTGTGTGTGTGTGCTATTAGAATTCAGGCACACCATCTTCTTTCTACAACTATTCATAAAAATAACAATATAATTCCTTTTCTAACATTAGGACTTTATTTGATATATGCTTATGATTTCAAAGAGATCTATTTTTCTATGAGATTGTGCTCTTACATGAGAACATAAGCAAGGTCCAGACACATATTCTGACATTCTGTGGCTCTAGTTCTGCCTTTTCCTGGGATTCAAAAAACAGGAATAAAAGGAAAGTTTTATCTCCTTTCTTATGTTTCTTTGCTTTTATTTATTTAGAAAATGTCATACATGAAGAAGTTTTGCTAAGTTTTTGAGGAAGGAAACTCTATATCTGGGCAAGTAGGTTCAGGAATACATGAAGACATTTCTGTTCTAGAATGTGGGATGTTCCTTCTTAGGTACAAATATTCAAAAGAGCATGAAGATGATAGAAAAAATTTTAAAAAGTATTTATTTGTCATGAGGATAATGTGATTCCTTAGACAACCTACTTGTAAGACTGTGCATTTTAAACCCTGAGGATGAACAGCTTTGTATAGTATCTTTTTATCAAGATAAGGAAATAACAGGGGAAAAGAGTTAACATTTTCTATAGAAATTTATGCCCCTGACTTTCTCTATCACCTTCGTTTTTAGCATCTGCAGATTTTCATTCATAAGCTTCTACCTATCTTACCGAATATTGACATATCTTCTTTCTTTTGTGCAGAAAAACAACAAAAATTAAAACAAAAAACCAAACTAGGAACTCGTGCGGTATTCATCCCTTGAAAATAAATGAGCATGACTCTCCTACATGCCTCCTAATGAATTCATCAATTTAGCTTGCATTTCTGTTAGGAATTGCAACATGCCAGCTGTGAAAAATTCCCTCCATTTATAAAGCAAAGTGCTTACATTACAAACAGACTTAGGTAGGGGGAGCAATTGCACAAGTTTAACTTCAATGAAGCTAAAGATCCCACCCAACATTTGTAGCCTGGAAGGAACTCCAACCAATTTTGCAGATGCTTGATGTTCCAGCACTGCAACTGCAAGGTGCGAGATCATACCTTTGGGTAAAGCACAAAGCAGCATTTATTAGTAATCCTATAACAAAAATAACTCGAATGAATAGAACCTATTTTTCCTGGAATCTCAAAGTGTTTTTTTTTTCCTCAATCGTCTCATTTATACTTATGAAACAGTTCTAAAGAATGACCTAAACAAATATTGCATGCAATTTTAGTTCACAGTCTACCATACTATTTTGAGGGAACACTGTGACCTTCTGGAACTGACACATATAGTAAACAGCCAACTTATTGTGTGCTCGAGTGGTCACCAACATCTGGACTCTCAGCTGGATGCCTTGTAGCAGGAATTGCAGGTCCTACAGGGGAGTTTTCCCACTCAATGTATCTGAGGAAGAGATACCTAAAACACCTTACATTTTATATATAATTACATTCCCATATATGTTCTGCCTTAGCAGTGAGCTTTTTTCTATATTATGATTAACATGTTAATACTGATAAATATTTATCTCATTAGAATTAATTTGAAATATATAATAAACTACGTTAGTGTTAGAGTTGCATTTTTTGTTGCTGTGATAAAATATTCTAACAGCATCTTAGTGTCCATGCATTATGATTCCAGAGTATGATTCATTATTGCAGAGAAACAAAAGCAGGAACTAGCAGCACTGCGTCCACAATTAAAAACAGAGAATCAATGTGTGAACTCTTGCTACCGTGTTTCTCATTCTCAGCCATTTTTCTAAACTCTATGTGGTGCAGGGCCATCCCTTAGAACGGTTCATGCACAATTGTCTCTGTGCTCCTATGAGAATGATCAATCTAGACACTCTTTCATAGGAATATCTTCCTTAGGCCATCCTCATCCAGACAGTGCCTCAGTTGAGATGAGGCTCCCAGGTAATTTCAGGTTCAGGTTGCTTGCAGTTTTATATTTTAAGCTAACAAGCACAATTAGGAAACACAAATTACAGTTTGTACTAAGTTAACATTTTTAACATCAACACATGGGTTCATCTACTACCAGACCCAATATATGATTCTGTATAAAAGTCAGAACCACGAGGAGTTCAGTCAAAAAGACCCTTTAACTGTATCCTTTCAGTTCTGTTTCAATATTGTCAGGGTTACCCAACTGTGACTCATTACGCCAATAAATGTATCAACTAGATTTTTATAATATAAAACATCTGCTATTACTTAGAAAAGATAAAATTAAGGATTGTATAAAAATATCTTAATTTAGGAACCACTGAAAAAGGTGGTAGGTTAGACCCGGACCATCTTTACCAGGTGGAAAAGAACAAGAGGGAAAACAGATAATAGACTGTGGTTGTAATGGAGAAAAAACAAAATGGAAAGACAAAATCTTAGGTGGCATTTCCATGGAGAAACAACTGGGACAATAGGAGAGGTAACGAGGTAACAGATAGTGAGGTGATTTTCCCTCTCAAACTTTATAAATTCAAGAGGAAGCTGAAGCTGAAGAGAGATTTACCTAGCCATAGAGATGCAAGGGGTTAGGGTGGGGTAAGGCAACCTCTGGTAGACAGATACTTAAGTAGAACAGGCAATGGAGATGGCAGCGGTGTGAAGATGCTCTATGACTTCCCTAGGAGAAACCATTCCTACTACTTCCTGCATGAGAGACATCAGAGCTCAAGAAACAAGCTGTGGAACTGGGCGCAGTCTGACTGATGTAGATGTCAAGAAAATAAATAAAGATTAGTGAATGTAGGAAAGAAATGTAAATGCAAGTGCGTTGACCATCCATACACTCTCAGAGCATTGGGCATAGAAAACCTCATGATAGAATGATACCAAGGTGGAAGAAAGGAAGCTGCAACTGGCAGCTGGGGGAGAGTGCCAGAAACATCAAACAGAAAGTGCACTTGCATAGAGAAAGTTCTCGAAGCTAGAACATACCAGCTTTGCTTCTTTAAATTACTTGGGACCAGAAGCCCTCTTTGATGTGGGATTTCTCTCTGTATGTTGTGAATATGTTTTATTAGCATTGGTTAATAAAGAAGTTGCTTTGGCCTATAGCAGGACAGACTATAGAAAGGTGGAAATCCAAGAAGGGATAGAAGAGGAAAGAAGGTGGAGTCAGGTAGATGCCATATAGCTGCTGAAGGAGAAAGGTGCCAGAACCTTACTGGTAGGCCGCAGCCTCCTGGCAATACACAGATTAATAGAAATGGGTCAATTAAAGATGTAAGAACTAGCTAGATAGACGCCTAAGCCATTGGCCAAACAGTGTTGTATTTAATATAGTTTCTGTGTGATTATTTGGGACTGGACATCTGGAAACAAAAAGGCAGTCTCCATTCACACCTCTTCATACAAGGGAAACTTTAGGGGAGCAGAAAAAATTGATATTAATCCCAAATAGGAAGAAGTAATGATGGAAGTTACTGGTATTCTAGTTCATGTTATTACATTTTCAGTTTCAAGTTTATATTGTCATATTTGTGCAGTTGTTTTAATGTGCATCTCACCTAAATAGGCTAGTAAGTTGTCCTTTTTTCAGCTGTGTTTGCTTCTATCCTAGGTCTCTGACCTACCCAGCCTCTGGTTTCTGATCCTTCAGGCAGAGTCAGGCTTGGGCTTACTCTCATAGAATGATCTCAAGTTGGACCTGTCACTGGTTGGCCACCCTCACAAGTTCTGAACCAACTTGTCAGGCAGGACAAATTGTAGGTCCAAGATTTTGAGACTGGATTGGTGTTCCAGGCCCTCCACTGCAGCGCTCTCTAATTACAGAAGATCACCAGTTCAGACACTGTGTCCAACATTGCTACAGTCTTAGCTACAGTCGTCCTAACAGATCAGGGAGTTTCCACTGCACTAGGTTTCTGCCTTACTCCCAAATTGTTCTCCAGTTCTAGTTGATCCTTACAGTACTCCCTCTCTCCACCCACCCTGCACACCTTATTCCTTCTGTCTCCAACCCCATCACACCAATCCACAAGTGGTCAGGATGCTGTTTTGCTCCTTTCTTTGCAATTTGGAGGATGCCTGATAGAGATGCTAATTCAAGCCTATTTGCCAGCTAGCAGACACAAAAGACAGGAAGTTGTGGCTGTGACTAAAAGCCATTCACCTGGCTACCTAGGAGACAGAATGCTAATGTATTTACCCCTCAGTTTATGTTTTGATATATAAGGCTGTTCGGAAACTAAAGCAGGGGGGATTCGTCAGGATGTGAACTCAGGACTTCATGAGGGAACACTGAGAATCCCCTTCACGATAAAGCCACGAGAGTTGTGTCTTTATTCCTGCGCTTCCACGCCAGTCCAGAAAGAGAGAGTTTATGTTGGGGTCTGGTCCAGAGAAATAATTTTTGGTCCGGACTAGCACCGGATCCCGACAGGAGGTGGTGGCTCATGCCTTAGTCCCAGCACTCAAAGGCAGAGACAGGTAGATCCCTGTGAGTTCGAGGCCAACCTGGTCTACAGAGTGAGGTCCAGGACAGGTTTCAAAGCTGCCGAGAAACCCTGCCTTGAAAAATATGTGAGAGAGAGAGAGAAGAAATCCATAACATACAGTTGTTGTGGAAGCAGCAACTGAAAGTCGCCAAAGAGAAACAGAATTGACTGGATTTAATGCTAAATCACAATTTGCAATTAACAGCATTCCTCAGACTTTCTCACAGTATGAAAAGTGGTGTGCAATTATTTATCTCCATTGCCAATTTAGTAGAATTTGGGATCACTTTGGAAAAAAAAAAATCTCTGGGCAGTTCTATGAGAAGTTATTTATACTGGTTCACTCTGGTGGTTGACTGACCCTAAATGCGGGTCATAATATTCCATGTGCTGGAGGCTTGGGTTGAATTTAAAGACAGAAGTAAGCTGAGCAGCAGGATTCATCTCCCTCTGCTTTCTCGCTGAGGCACTGTGAGCAGCTGTCTCAAAAGATTGTCATACTAATATTCCTGCTAAGATGGGCCCTGCCCTCAAACTTTGAGCCTTTGTAAATCCCTCTTTTCTTAAGTTGTTTTTGTTTTTTTTTTTTCTTTTTCTGAGCAACAAGGACTGTGACTAGTACAAAGGAGAGTGGTTACAAACTCACTCAAAAAAGTTCAGTTATTCTGACGGTGATCTCTTTCTCTCTCTCTCTCTCTCTCTCTCTCTCTCTTTCTCTCTCTCTCTCTTACACACACACACGTGTGTGTGTATGTGTGTGTGTGTGTGCATTTACCTGAGGAACATAGATGGAAAACTCAGCAAAGCATTTAAACAATGAAATTAAAATCAATACATCACAGAGAACTGGCTCCGTGAGTTTGGGTATTCATATGGTAGAAGAAATTGCGCCTTTTCACTGTTTCCTCTGACTACCAGTGGTATGATGGGCCATGGCAACATGCAAGCATGTGCATGTATTACAAACAAATAAATAAATATTCCCTCAATAAATACAGAAACAAAGCATCAAAGGGTTGGGGTAGCTGCTCAATTTAAAGCATACTGAGAGTAGGCCACTTTCTTCGTAATGACTAAAGTACCAGACTTGTTATTTGGAGTTTCATAGATGGTGGCAGAACTCGAGCAACTAATGCTTCCACAAAGTAACTCAGTAACTAATGTTCATACAAAGTAACTCAGTAACTAATGCTTCCACAAAGTAACTCAGTAACTAATGCTTCCACAAAGTAACTCAGTAACTAATGTTCATACAAAGTAACTCAGTAACTAATGCTTCCACAAAGTAACTCAGTAACTAATGTTCATACAAAGTAACTCAGTAACTAATGTTCATACAAAGTAACTCAGTAACTAATGTTCATACAAAGTAACTCAGTAACTAATGTTCATACAAAGTAACTCAGTAACTAATGTTCATACAAAGTAACTCAGTAACTAATGTTCATACAAAGTAACTCAGTAACTAATGTTCATACAAAGTAACTCAGTAACTAATGCTTCCACAAAGTAACTCAGTAACTAATGTTTATACAAAGTAACTCAGTAACTAATGTTCATACAAAGTAACTCAGTAACTAATGTTCATACAAAGTAACTCAGTAACTAATGTTCATACAAAGTAACTCAGTAACTAATGTTCATACAAAGTAACTCAGTAACTAATGCTTCCACAAAGTAACTCAGTAACTAATGTTTATACAAAGTAACTCAGTAACTAATGTTCATACAAAGTAACTCAGTAACTAATGTTCATACAAAGTAACTCAGTAACTAATGTTCATACAAAGTAACTCAGTAACTAATGTTCATACAAAGTAACTCAGTAACTAATGTTCATACAAAGTAACTCAGTAACTAATGTTCATACAAAGTAACTCAGTAACTAATGCTTCCACAAAGTAACTCAGTAACTAATGCTTCCACAAAGTAACTCAGTAACTAATGTTTATACAAAGTAACTCAGTAACTAATGCTTCCACAAAGTAACTCAGTAACTAATGTTCATACAAAGTAACTCAGTAACTAATGCTTCCACAAAGTAACTCAGTAACTAATGTTCATACAAAGTAACTCAGTAACTAATGCTTCCACAAAGTAACTCAGTAACTAATGCTTCCACAAAGTAACTCAGTAACTAATGTTCATACAAAGTAACTCAGTAACTAATGCTTCCACAAAGTAACTCAGTAACTAATGTTCATACAAAGTAACTCAGTAACTAATGTTCATACAAAGTAACTCAGTAACTAATGTTCATACAAAGTAACTCAGTAACTAATGTTCATACAAAGTAACTCAGTAACTAATGTTCATACAAAGTAACTCAGTAACTAATGTTCATACAAAGTAACTCAGTAACTAATGTTCATACAAAGTAACTCAGTAACTAATGCTTCCACAAAGTAACTCAGTAACTAATGTTTATACAAAGTAACTCAGTAACTAATGTTCATACAAAGTAACTCAGTAACTAATGTTCATACAAAGTAACTCAGTAACTAATGTTCATACAAAGTAACTCAGTAACTAATGTTCATACAAAGTAACTCAGTAACTAATGCTTCCACAAAGTAACTCAGTAACTAATGTTTATACAAAGTAACTCAGTAACTAATGTTCATACAAAGTAACTCAGTAACTAATGTTCATACAAAGTAACTCAGTAACTAATGTTCATACAAAGTAACTCAGTAACTAATGTTCATACAAAGTAACTCAGTAACTAATGTTCATACAAAGTAACTCAGTAACTAATGTTCATACAAAGTAACTCAGTAACTAATGCTTCCACAAAGTAACTCAGTAACTAATGCTTCCACAAAGTAACTCAGTAACTAATGTTTATACAAAGTAACTCAGTAACTAATGCTTCCACAAAGTAACTCAGTAACTAATGTTCATACAAAGTAACTCAGTAACTAATGCTTCCACAAAGTAACTCAGTAACTAATGTTCATACAAAGTAACTCAGTAACTAATGCTTCCACAAAGTAACTCAGTAACTAATGCTTCCACAAAGTAACTCAGTAACTAATGTTTATACAAAGTAACTCAGTAACTAATGCTTCCACAAAGTAACTCAGTAACTAATGTTCATACAAAGTAACTCAGTAACTAATGCTTCCACAAAGTAACTCAGTAACTAATGTTTATACAAAGTAACTCAGTAACTAATGTTTATACAAAGTAACTCAGTAACTAATGTTCATACAAAGTAACTCAGTAACTAATGCTTACACAAAGTAACTCAGTAACTAATGTTCATACAAAGTAACTCAGTAACTAATGTTCATACAAAGTAACTCAGTAACTAATGCTTCCACAAAGTAACTCAGTAACTAATGTTCATACAAAGTAACTCAGTAACTAATGCTTCCACAAAGTAACTCAGTAACTAATGTTCATACAAAGTAACTCAGTAACTAATGCTTCCACAAAGTAACTCAGTAACTAATGTTCATACAAAGTAACTCAGTAACTAATGCTTCCACAAAGTAACTCAGTAACTAATGCTTCCACAAAGTAACTCAGTAACTAATGTTTATACAAAGTAACTCAGTAACTAATGCTTCCACAAAGTAACTCAGTAACTAATGTTCATACAAAGTAACTCAGTAACTAATGCTTCCACAAAGTAACTCAGTAACTAATGTTCATACAAAGTAACTCAGTAACTAATGCTTCCACAAAGTAACTCAGTAACTAATGCTTCCACAAAGTAACTCAGTAACTAATGTTTATACAAAGTAACTCAGTAACTAATGCTTCCACAAAGTAACTCAGTAACTAATGTTCATACAAAGTAACTCAGTAACTAATGCTTCCACAAAGTAACTCAGTAACTAATGTTCATACAAAGTAACTCAGTAACTAATGCTTCCACAAAGTAACTCAGTAACTAATGCTTCCACAAAGTAACTCAGTAACTAATGTTTTTACAAAGTAACTCAGTAACTAATGTTCATACAAAGTAACTCAGTAACTAATGCTTCCACAAAGTAACTCAGTAACTAATGTTTATACAAAGTAACTCAGTAACTAATGTTTATACAAAGTAACTCAGTAACTAATGTTCATACAAAGTAACTCAGTAACTAATGCTTCCACAAAGTAACTCAGTAACTAATGTTCATACAAAGTATCTCAGTAACTAATGTTCATACAAAGTAACTCAGTAACTAATGCTTCCACAAAGTAACTCAGTAACTAATGTTCATACAAAGTAACTCAGTAACTAATGCTTCCACAAAGTAACTCAGTAACTAATGTTCATACAAAGTAACTCAGTAACTAATGCTTCCACAAAGTAACTCAGTAACTAATGTTCATACAAAGTAACTCAGTAACTAATGCTTCCACAAAGTAACTCAGTAACTAATGTTCATACAAAGTAACTCAGTAACTAATGTTTATACAAAGTAACTCAGTAACTAATGCTTCCACAAAGTAACTCAGTAACTAATGTTCATACAAAGTAACTCAGTAACTAATGTTTATACAAAGTAACTCAGTAACTAATGCTTCCACAAAGTAACTCAGTAACTAATGTTTATACAAAGTAACTCAGTAACTAATGCTTCCACAAAGTAACTCAGTAACTAATGTTTATACAAAGTAACTCAGTAACTAATGTTCATACAAAGTAACTCAGTAACTAATGCTTCCACAAAGTAACTCAGTAACTAATGTTCATACAAAGTAACTCAGTAACTAATGTTCATACAAAGTAACTCAGTAACTAATGCTTCCACAAAGTAACTCAGTAACTAATGTTCATACAAAGTAACTCAGTAACTAATGTTTATACAAAGTAACTCAGTAACTAATGCTTCCACAAAGTAACTCAGTAACTAATGTTCATACAAAGTAACTCAGTAACTAATGTTCATACAAAGTAACTCAGTAACTAATGTTCATACAAAGTAACTCAGTAACTAATGTTCATACAAAGTAACTCAGTAACTAATGTTCATACAAAGTAACTCAGTAACTAATGTTCATACAAAGTAACTCAGTAACTAATGCTTCCACAAAGTAACTCAGTAACTAATGCTTCCACAAAGTAACTCAGTAACTAATGTTTATACAAAGTAACTCAGTAACTAATGCTTCCACAAAGTAACTCAGTAACTAATGTTCATACAAAGTAACTCAATAACTAATGCTTCCACAAAGTAACTCAGTAACTAATGTTCATACAAAGTAACTCAGTAACTAATGCTTCCACAAAGTAACTCAGTAACTAATGCTTCCACAAAGTAACTCAGTAACTAATGTTTATACAAAGTAACTCAGTAACTAATGCTTCCACAAAGTAACTCAGTAACTAATGTTCATACAAAGTAACTCAGTAACTAATGCTTCCACAAAGTAACTCAGTAACTAATGTTTATACAAAGTAACTCAGTAACTAATGTTTATACAAAGTAACTCAGTAACTAATGTTCATACAAAGTAACGCAGTAACTAATGCTTACACAAAGTAACTCAGTAACTAATGTTCATACAAAGTAACTCAGTAACTAATGTTCATACAAAGTAACTCAGTAACTAATGCTTCCACAAAGTAACTCAGTAACTAATGTTCATACAAAGTAACTCAGTAACTAATGCTTCCACAAAGTAACTCAGTAACTAATGTTCATACAAAGTAACTCAGTAACTAATGCTTCCACAAAGTAACTCAGTAACTAATGTTCATACAAAGTAACTCAGTAACTAATGCTTCCACAAAGTAACTCAGTAACTAATGTTTATACAAAGTAACTCAGTAACTAATGCTTCCACAAAGTAACTCAGTAACTAATGTTCATACAAAGTAACTCAGTGACTAATGCTTCCACAAAGTAACTCAGTAACTAATGCTTCCACAAAGTAACTCAGTAACTAATGTTTATACAAAGTAACTCAGTAACTAATGCTTCCACAAAGTAACTCAGTAACTAATGTTCATACAAAGTAACTCAGTAACTAATGCTTCCACAAAGTAACTCAGTAACTAATGTTTATACAAAGTAACTCAGTAACTAATGTTTATACAAAGTAACTCAGTAACTAATGTTCATACAAAGTAACTCAGTAACTAATGCTTCCACAAAGTAACTCAGTAACTAATGTTCATACAAAGTAACTCAGTAACTAATGTTCATACAAAGTAACTCAGTAACTAATGCTTCCACAAAGTAACTCAGTAACTAATGTACATACAAAGTAACTCAGTAACTAATGCTTCCACAAAGTAACTCAGTAACTAATGTTCATACAAAGTAACTCAGTAACTAATGCTTCCACAAAGTAACTCAGTAACTAATGTTCATACAAAGTAACTCAGTAACTAATGCTTCCACAAAGTAACTCAGTAACTAATGTTCATAAAAAGTAACTCAGTAACTAATGTTTATACAAAGTAACTCAGTAACTAATGCTTCCACAAAGTAACTCAGTAACTAATGTTCATACAAAGTAACTCAGTAACTAATGTTTATACAAAGTAACTCAGTAACTAATGCTTCCACAAAGTAACTCAGTAACTAATGTTTATACAAAGTAACTCAGTAACTAATGCTTCCACAAAGTAACTCAGTAACTAATGTTTATTCAAAGTAACTCAGTAACTAATGTTCATACAAAGTAACTCAGTAACTAATGCTTCCACAAAGTAACTCAGTAACTAATGTTCATACAAAGTAACTCAGTAACTAATGTTCATACAAAGTAACTCAGTAACTAATGCTTCCACAAAGTAACTCAGTAACTAATGTTCATACAAAGTAACTCAGTAACTAATGCTTCCACAAAGTAACTCAGTAACTAATGTTCATACAAAGTAACTCAGTAACTAATGTTCATACAAAGTAACTCAGTAACTAATGCTTCCACAAAGTAACTCAGTAACTAATGCTTCCACAAAGTAACTCAGTAACTAATGTTTTTACAAAGTAACTCAGTAACTAATGTTCATACAAAGTAACTCAGTAACTAATGCTTCCACAAAGTAACTCAGTAACTAATGTTCATACAAAGTAACTCAGTAACTAATGTTTATACAAAGTAACTCAGTAACTAATGCTTCCACAAAGTAACTCAGTAACTAATGTTTATACAAAGTAACTCAGTAACTAATGTTTATACAAAGTAACTCAGTAACTAATGTTCATACAAAGTAACTCAGTAACTAATGCTTCCACAAAGTAACTCAGTAACTAATGTTCATACAAAGTAACTCAGTAACTAATGTTTATACAAAGTAACTCAGTAACTAATGCTTCCACAAAGTAACTCAGTAACTAATGCTTCCACAAAGTAACTCAGTAACTAATGTTCATACAAAGTAACTCAGTAACTAATGTTCATACAAAGTAACTCAGTAACTAATGTTCATACAAAGTAACTCAGTAACTAATGTTCATACAAAGTAACTCAGTAACTAATGCTTCCACAAAGTAACTCAGTAACTAATGTTCATACAAAGTAACTCAGTAACTAATGTTCATACAAAGTAACTCAGTAACTAATGTTCATACAAAGTAACTCAGTAACTAATGTTCATACAAAGTAACTCAGTAACTAATGCTTCCACAAAGTAACTCAGTAACTAATGTTCATACAAAGTAACTCAGTAACTAATGTTCATACAAAGTAACTCAGTAACTAATGTTCATACAAAGTAACTCAGTAACTAATGCTTCCACAAAGTAACTCAGTAACTAATGTTCATACAAAGTAACTCAGTAACTAATGCTTCCACAAAGTAACTCAGTAACTAATGTTCATACAAAGTAACTCAGTAACTAATGCTTCCACAAAGTAACTCAGTAACTAATGTTCATACAAAGTAACTCAGTAACTAATGTTCATACAAAGTAACTCAGTAACTAATGTTCATACAAAGTAACTCAGTAACTAATGTTCATACAAAGTAACTCAGTAACTAATGCTTCCACAAAGTAACTCAGTAACTAATGTTCATACAAAGTAACTCAGTAACTAATGCTTACACAAAGTAACTCAGTAACTAATGTTCATACAAAGTAACTCAGTAACTAATGTTCATACAAAGTAACTCAGTAACTAATGTTCATACAAAGTAACTCAGTAACTAATGCTTCCACAAAGTAACTCAGTAACTAATGTTCATACAAAGGGATATCGTGGGCTTTCTGTCTCAAAGACCTATGAAAATAAGTGTGTTTGTAAATCCAACATTTTTGGTCACCTTTCAGCCTGTACTTTTTCGCAGCATATGGGTGTTCTTAGACAGCCCATCATTTTGTAGCCAGCATCCAGCTTTTCTCATAATTAAGTACTTTTCATAGTCTCACAATTTACTGTTGTTTTGTTTAACTCAACATAAATTTAATCATGATTCTCTATTGGTCAGTTCTCCAGAGAAAAACTGTATTACAACTTAAATCTTAATCTCAATGGCACACTTTTATGTTCAATATAAACATACTTCCAATACTTTAATTTAATTAACTTTATTTAGCTCTTGTTTTACATTCTGGTCTTATCTTTGTTAGAAACGTCATACAGTAGAAGTCATTAAGGTGGATAGTATATTACACACACACATGCACACACACACACACACACACACACACACAAACTGAAATAGATATACAGGAAACACTTAAAACTGTGAGGAAAAATTATTCAATGTAAAAATCTCTAACATAGTCTTCACACAGTGGGGGTCAAGTGAGTTATGATTCTCTCTTCATTCTAGTTAAAGGGCAAAATATCATATGGTTTTTAAAGCTACGACGATATGTGCCTTGATTTTAAAATAAGAAAAAAAAATCTAAGTATTATATTATTTAGGATCTGCTGTCTTTAGAGTTGTCAGGGAAAATATCGAGATCAGTGCTTCTACCTACAGCATGAGTTATGACTTATTTCATTAAGAGATTGTTACAGGAAATATTGCATAAATAAAAAGTGTTTGAGAGCATTTTAAAGTACAGAATTACTGCTGCTGTCCTACCATGTAGTAATCAATTTGTAAGACAATTATGAAGTTATAAATAGAACTGAGTCTGTCTTCAAGGCCCTTGGGAGTAAGTTTCTAAAAAGTGGAATTAGATTAAATATAAGGATGTGCAATAAATGAAGTTAAATTGAAAATCCTTTCAAATTTATTATTCTACCTCACGTAATACTTAGTTGGGGTTATTTTTGGTTTATTTTTGTTTTGAAAATGTCCATTAAAAGGTAACAATGACATTTCAGAGCAAGTCCCAAGCCCGAAAGGATTTGGCTAACACAAAAAGGGCACCAATGCTTATTGTTGGGTTTTGCTTGTTTGTTTCATTTATGTTTTATGGTATTTCTTGTCTCAATAGGCTTATGTTTATTTTGAATTTCTCTTTGTTTTTAGAAAAACAGAGTGGAAAAAGGAAAGACACATAGATAGGATGAATGAAAAAAGGAAGGGAGGGAGGGAGGGAGGGAGGGAGGGAGGGAGAGATGATATGGGAGGTCCTTCTATCTATGTTTTGTTTTTATTAGTTAAATGAATAAAGAAACTGCCTTGGCCTGTTGATAGAGCAGAACTTAGGTAGGTGGGGGGGGGGGACTGTACTGAATGCTAGAAGAAGGAAGGCAGAGAGGGAGAAGCACAGCCATGGAGCCAGAGGAGACAGATGTGCTGAAACTTTGCTGGTAGGCCACGACCTTATGGTGATACACAGTTTAATGGAAATGGGTTAAATTAAGATGTAAGAGGTAACCAATAAGAAGCTAGAGCTAATGGGGCAGGCAGTGATTTAATTAATACAGTTTCTGTGTGATTATTTTGGGTCTAAGCTAGCCAGCCAGCTGGGAACAAAACAAACCACTTCCTTACTTCCTTACTACAGAGGGAGAGAGAGAAAGAGAGAGAGAGAGAGAGAGAGAGAGAGAGAGCTTGATTCGATTGTTGCTTAATGTGAAGACTTTAGAGTGAGCATCTTTGTCACCTTTAACAGATGACATAGCTAGTAATGTGATTCCCAATGAATTCTAACTGTCATGAGAGAGAAGTGTTGGGGTAAGAAGCGTGAGTCATGCTTTCCTTCACAATAACATACACTACCTCTGCTTTGTGGTAAGTGTTTCACTTGCATAGAAAAGCACACGATTTACTGTGCATTAGAGCAGCAGGATAGAAACAAACCTTGGAGCATCTGGAGATGTGGATTCCAATTATTTCCTTTGCTACCTATTCAAAATGGGTTTTCAGACCTCAAATTTAGATAAATTTGATATATTGAAATATTGCATTTTGCTGTTGGGTTTGTCAATACCTGAGAAGAAGTCATAGTGAAGCTATTCTTTCTTATCAGAGATAACCTATGTTCCTGCTACATTCAACTCTGATTCCTTATAATATGAGTCCTATGATTTGCAGATACATATCATAGCAGAAGTATATCCCTGAGGCATATATTAAACTAATACTGTTTCTTGGTCTATTCACTTATTGTTTCTATTTTGAGGATATAACATTGTTACTTGCATTTCATCAATAATAGAATTATTTCCTGAATTTTTTTGCCCTTCTGGTTAACAAAGAACAAGAGGTACTAAAATTAGAGCTAATAACTATTTATTTACTTATTAACTATTAAAGTTGCTATATCAAAAAAAGAAATTACAGAATAAATATTAATTTAAAAATAATAATCCTTAATGCAAGCATATTAATCGTTTATTCTTGTCTCAAAATAATATTCTCAAAGAGAAAATCTCCAGAATAAATTAATTGAAGTAAGGTATCGTTCAATTATATTCAAACATCTGTGTATGTCCGAGCTTTGTGAGCCATTCTGCAATGCGGTGTCAAATTCTGTGAGTTAGTCAACCACACATTTAACTCTATAGAAATATAAGGTGTGTAAACAGAACTCTCCTGATCCAATAACAAATTAGAGTAAAAATCATGTTTTACATAAAATTAAATGAGATTTACTAGGAAATAAATTTCTAAAATTGTTGTTCCTCACATTGATATTAACTTAAAGAAAAAATATACCAAAACATAATCCAAATATAATAGGTCTTGTTGTAACTCAATTTTCTTTGAATTACCACCTACTGTCTTATGACTCACTATATAAATAATAATACATAGGTATTATACAGAATGATACCAAAGTATTACATTTTCTTCCTTGTATATTTTCAAAATTTAGTAAGAAGGATATGTATCTAGTAAAATATATATGTGTGTGTGCGTGTGTGTGTTTCAACATATGTTTGTTAAATTTCCATTTATAATTTTAAAGAACATTACAATAAAACCTAGTGCTTTAATTCAATGTTCAGTTTGCTTGGAAGTGAAAGAACTTAGGATCAGAGCCTGGTATTCTGAGATGGTTCTGATATCAAAACATTTTGAGACTTATAATAGTTCAAGTTTCTTATATTCTCCTTTATACCATAAGCCTGTAATAAAATTCTGTATTACCATAACTATTAGTGTGTTCATCCTTCTACCTTGCCTATGAAATTGCAGCTATTTTACCATGGTGATTCAATGGCTGAGAAATCTATAAACAGAATGGTTATGTCATAGATTCACCTCTAGGTAACAAAGAAAACAAAAGCCAATCTTTATATCTTGATGCATAAATTGAAAAAAATGGTAAAAGCTTATTCATGCTTATAAAGATGAAGAACATTAGTGGGGACTGGAAGCAAGGCCTATAGCTCAAGCAAGTCAGAAGGCTGCCATAGAAAGATCACAGACTCAAGGCCATCTCCAGTGAAATAATAGGTTCAAGATCAGCCCTGGTACAAGTGTAGGAACTTATCTCAATAAAAAACAGTAAAACAGAGTAGGTCTGGAGAAAATCTCAGTGTAGAGTGATTAACATGTGTCAAACCCTTTTTAAATTCTTAATAACACAAAGAAATTGATAATGATAATGAAATTAACATATTTCCAAATTAGTGAAAATAAGATTTGAATAACATATATCCTATAAGCACATTAAAATGCTCATTTTTACAATATATTGATAAATTTGCAAGATTTTAGAAATTCTAATTCTAAATATTGTTATATTTTATATATTATATTTAATATATGGTTCCTTACTTTACCAATTCAGATTTGACTTTTTAAATTATGGCAAAGTAAGCTAGCTTATGTTTTTAAAACCCAGTAAATCATATTTAAAGATATCACTAATGATTTCTAACAATGTCAGAAAATATTAATTAATTTTATCCCAGAGTAGGGTCATTTTCAGAGGTGCTGCATGGGATATATACCACTGGTTGTTCATAGGCAAAAAAATAATAAAAATTTCACAGATCATCCTTAAAATACATTTTATTAGATGCTCAAAACTATAATTCTGCAAAGCAACCTTTCACTTCTGCCCATCCCCTTTATAAATATTCGGTGCGGTCATTCCAACTGTGCCATGAAGTGCACCTATCTCTTTCTGTTGATGTTACCCTGGAAATTTCTTAGACTATTGTGCTATTTTCTTTCTCTGCCTAACTCACTAATTTACTGCATTGTTCGGTAGTTCAGGATTGCTCTAACTATTTGACTCTAGATTATTCTGAGCTACCACCTGCCTTTGTGTGCACCCTCAGAGGTCTATGGATCACAGAATTCCATAAGAATTCTTGCTCCTTCCCAGAAACCAATTCTGAGCTCCACAGCTATCCACACAAAAGGAAAGTAGAATTTACCATGCTCATTTACTTAAGTAGTCAAACAATTCTTATTTAATATATACCTTAAAAATGTGTATTTGGAGTGAATATCTTAATAATACTTTTTCCCAATTTCCCTGCTGCCCTCAGTGGTCCTATAGCTGCCAAATGAAATTGCAAACATACGTGTCT
The DNA here is from genome assembly GCF_018167655.1 of Microtus oregoni. NCBI lineage: Eukaryota > Metazoa > Chordata > Mammalia > Rodentia > Cricetidae > Microtus > Microtus oregoni. The sequence goes on from NW_024543069.1 coordinate 9,827,322, forward strand.
ATTAGCTATCAGGAGATCATAAGCAAAGACTTTTTGAAAATTATTGCTACATTACAAAACAAATAATATGAAAAGCCATTTCCAAAATTTTTAAATTTCCTAATCAAAATAAGAAAACTTAATTTTAAGAAAGCATTAATTTTAGACAACTTTAACAGATGCTTTTATATATTGTCAAGCTTATTCATAGTTTGTTACAATGAAACTAGTTGTTTTTTTTACAACCAAACATTTAACCCTAGCATTTCATATACAGAGATCAATGATTTCTGAGATAGAAAGCTGACCAGTAGGAATCTATCAGAACCATATGTTAGGGTGGCCCATATAAAGACAAGCCTGGAACCTGCAGTCATGCAGTGGTTTTACAGGGGTGAGGTTGCACAAAGACTTGCAAAAACAAGAAGGGCCAAACTGAGCTAGAGCTAACCACCCACACTCATGCCAGAAATCACATGTAGAGAGGGATACATAGAGATAGGCTGAATATGAATAGCCACATAAGAGATGTACTCTAAGCCATATAAGAACTCTGTACCAGCCGGGCGGTGGTGGCTGACGCCTTTAATCCCAGCACTTGGGAGGCAGAGACAGGCGGATCTCTGTGAGTTCGAGGCCAGCCTGGTCTACAAGAGCTAGTTCCAGGATAGGCTCCAAAGCCACCGAGAAACCCTGTCTCGAAAAACCAAAAAAAAAAAAAAAAAAAACCTCTGTACCATGCCAACCCAGGTCTCCTTCCATTTTTATACTTCCCGTTTTTACCATCTAATTTTAATTTAGTGGTCAAATTTACTCAGGTCAGATTCTTTCTCTTCATTTTGTTCATTGATTTGTTTATTTATTTTAATTAAAACATTATTATAAATATTTTGCAAGCAAACAAAAAAGTCACCCACTAAAAGTAACCAGACCCCAAATCTATACATTTCAGTGAACTTCCATACAGTTAGATTATTATTACTTTTCAATACTTTCCCAAAGTCTACAGATGGCCCTGGTTGTACAAAGTGGTAGGATTATTTTATAATGGCTAATTGCTAATTGCTTTTCTTTACCTTTTCCTCTTCTTTCCCCATTTCTCTTTTATTGAAAAGAGACTATTTTCTTGTATGATATACCCTGAATACAGTTTCTCCTCCCTTTACTTTTTCTAGTTCCTTCTCCCTCCTCTCCCACCTGGATCCATTCCCTTTCTGTCTCTCATTAGAAAAGAACAGGCTTCTAAGATACAATAATAAAACATAACAAAATAAAATATAATAAGATATAACCAAGACTATCACATCAAAGTAGGACAGGACAAATGAACAGAAGGAAAAGAGAGATAAGAGAAGACACAAGAATCAGAGACATACTTGGTCACATACTTATGAGTCCCATAAAAATATTAAACTGAAAGCCATAATATATACGTAGAGGACCTAGTTCAGACTGGTTGTAGGCCCTGTGCTTGGTGCATTAGTAGCTTCCTTTTGTCATTTCTATAACCAGTAATGTTTTAGAAGGCAGAAACACTTTCCCCAAAGTAGCAGAATGCAACATCAACATACAAAAGTCTGTATCTTTTATATACACTAAGATCAAACATGCTGAGAAAGAAGTGAAGAGAAAATAATCTTATTAACAATACCTTCAACGCAAAATACTTAAGAATAATTAATTGAAGTCATTAACATTTAGTATTTTATACACAGTTATGTATTAATCATTATCACATTTAGCTCTTGGTAGTTTCTTAATACTCATTTTCTTAATTGCTAGTCTACTCTAATTAATTTTTATGTGCTTTATTCATGTGTTTACCTTTGTCTTCAGCATGTAGGCTTCTCTGAAGAATAGAACTAACTTAAGAAAGTAATTCTTTTCACTTCTACATTGAAAACATAAAAACAGAATAATTTGATGAAAATAACAGAAGAGGAAAAGACTTTCCATGTTACTATATCTACATAGTTAATTTTGTGAAAATAGCCATATTAAAATTATCTGCAGATTCATGAATGAACCAAATTTCAACAATGTTTTTCCACAGGAGTAGGAAAACTATTTTAATATTCATACAGAAACACAAAAGTCAGCAACTAGGTAAGCAATCATGAGCAAAAGAATGATGCTTGAGGAATCATAGTACATGTTTTGATGCTCTACTATAGAGTTCTAGTAACAAAAGCAATATACCTGTGCACTTACACAGCAACATAAATCAGGATAGAATATAGGACCCTGAAACAAAGCCACACAGCTTGATCTCCCTGACACTTTACAAATATTCCAAAAAAGATGACCTAGAGAAAAACCTGAATTCAGTGAGTACTGTTGAGAAAACTAGATATCCATATGCACAAGAATGAAACTAGTACCTTTTCATTCACACCAAAAATAAATTAAAAAAAATAACATAAAGGTTGTTACACTGAAACTGTTGGAGAAAATACTTAAATATAAAAATATAGGCAGGAACTTTATGAAAATGGAGTCACATAAATTTTTTTCTAATTTCTCTTCAGGAAAAGTATCAACTAACAGAGTGAAGGGAAAACTGACAGAATGGGAATGAATGTTTTCTTTCTAATAAACTGAGAGAAAATCCATATATAAATTCAAAAGAATAAATTCTAAAATAAAAATTAAAAAAAAAACAATAAACCAACCAATAAATAATTGAACAAAAGGTTAAAAAATACAGAGGACAAATGGCCAATAAACATATGAAAATGTTTAATACCCCTAACCATCAAAGAAATACAAGTTAAAAGTATATGGAGATTGCTTTCCATTCCAGTCAATGGCTTCACGGAGAAAGAAAAATAGCAGCAAATTTTTCTGAGGAGTTGGTATATGGTAGCACTTACAGAACTGCCAACTTAATGCAAATGGTTCAGTCTCTATGGAAATCACTATGGAGAGTGATTTAATAAAAATTCAAAATAGGTAAATCAGCTAACACAGATATTTCATTCTTTTGTGAACAGTCAAAAGAGTCATGTACTTGAGAGAAGCTTGCCCATCTGTTTTTATTGTAACACTATTCATAATAGTCAAGATATGGGGTCAGCATAGACATCCATTAACAGGTGACTGGATAAAGAAAGTATGAATATATATATATATATATATATGTATATATACATATACATATATATATACACACACACACACACACACACACACACACACACACATACATACACAATGTAGTTTAATTTGGCTATAAAGATGAATGAAATTATGCCCTTTCCTGGATAATGGATACAATTTACGATCATTAAATTAAGTGAAATCAGCCAGACTCTAAAGCAAAATATTATACTTTTTCCCATTTGTGTGTCTTAAATTTTAGATAGATACAAAACTGTTGGGACCATTTGGAATTCTGGCCTCCAGCTGCTCTTCCCTACTAGAGATCTTTACTTTCCTTCCGATTTGAGTTACTGAAAGCTGTGTCAAAGTTGTTTACCAGCTCTGCTTCACAAGCACATGTTGCCTTGGCCTTTAGGATAAGAGGATAAAGTTTTCACCTGTTGACCCACACTTGACTGTTGGGTATATAAGCCTCCATGGTGCTATTAAATAAAGGGCTTCTTACCAGTGACTAAAGGTCCCAGTCTCTGTCTCTCTGTCTCTGTGTGTGTGTTTGTGTGTTTCAACCTCCAGCCCCTTGGCAGAAGCTCCCAAACTATATGGTAGCGCATAGATAGAGCGCAGACAGGCGTTGGGCACTGCACAAAACATCATTTCTATATATGACAGAAAAGCAGAAGGGAGGATGAAAGAAGCAAGGAGGGAAAAGGAGGAATGAGGAGACAGGAGAGTGTGTGGCCATGACTGTGATCGAAGTAGTTGATCTATTTGAATGTAATTTTGTACATGACATCTTATGCTTTATACAATGAAAATAAAGAAGCTCAGCTAGGTGGTAGTGGCACACGCCTTTAATTCCAGCACTCAGGAGGCAGAGGCAGGTTGATCACCGATAGTTTAAGGACAGCATGGTCCACAAATTGATTTCCAGGACAGAAGTCAGAGCTACACCGAGAAACCCTCTCTTGAAAAACAAAACAATATTATTCCTCCCTCTCTATGACTGGACTCAAGGAGTTGGCCCAGGGCTTAGCTGTGGATCTCTGCATCTGCTTCCATCAGTTCCTGGATGAAGGTTCTATGATGACAATTAAGGTAGTCATAAATCTGATTAGAGGGGAAGGGCAGTCTGGGTACCCTTTCCATTATTGCTTAGATTCTTAGCTGGGGTCATCCTTTTGGTCTCTTGGGAGTTTCGCTAGTGCCTGGTTTCTAACTAACCCCACAATGGTTACTTCTTTCAAGGCTTCTCTTTCCTTGTTCTCTCTCCTCTCTCTCTCTCTCTCTCTCTCTCTCTCTCTCTCTCTCTCTCTCTGTGTGTGTGTGTGTGTCCTTTACCCAACTCGATCTTCCTGATCCCTCATGCTCCCCTCTCCCCTATGCACTTCCCTATCTTTAGTCATAGAGAAGGAGAAGCAACAATAGGAGCAAAGGATCCAAGACCATGATAGGGATACCCACAGAGAACAGCTGGCTTGAGCTAGAGCCAGTTCACTAACCATAGACTGACAGCTGGGGAACCAGCTATGACCAGACCGAACCAGTCCATCTGAATGTGGGTGGCTGTTGTGTGGTATGGCCAGTTTGTGGGGCCACTAGCAGTGGAACCAGTGTTTATCACTAGTGTGCATAAACTGGCTCGTGGGAGCCCATTTCCTATGGAGGGATACACTGCTCAGCCTAGATATATGGGGTAGGTGGGGGGGAGGACCTTGGTCCTGCCTCAAGTGGCATAACAGACTTCTGCCTCATCCTCTCCGAACAGTGAATGGGGGGTGGGATGGGTAGATGGTAGAGGGATTGGAAGAGGGAACTGGGATTGGTGTGTAAAATAAGATTGTTTTAAAAATTAAAATAAAAAGTCAAAACAGAACATACAACAACAACAATAAACTCTTCCTTAAAGTATAAATAAGTTGGATATACCAAAGAATACTTCTAGCCTAGCCTAGTTAACCTGACTCAGCAAGGCACCATATAGTCCCAATAAAGACAAAGAAAATACATGTCAGGAACAAAGGATATTTTATTTGCAATTTGTTGCAGTGATGCCAGGTTGTTTTAAAGTATTTGTTTGGTGATTGAAATATACATATTTGGGGATTAAACACTTCAATGTGAGGCTTAAAATTACAAAAACACCAGAACAAAACAAAGAAGAAAAGCTTCATGGTAGGATTTCAGAAAAAAAAAAAAGGTTATTTTCTGAATCTCAGAAGTGTAAGCAACAAAAAAGTGCAAAGAGAGGCATGGGTTTAGCTTCACAGTCTTCTGTTAAAACCATGAGGAAGTGAAAAGATGACCTATAGAACATGAAACCGCATTCATAAACATCTCATTAAAAACATATGTATAACTTCATGTAAAATGTAGAGGAAGCCACAGTGGACATTTTGAAAAGTAAGTATACAGGTTTATGAAAGAAAAGGAATCAAAATCATAAACATCAAAAAAAATGCAAATCTGCAGTGAGGTACTCTTGCTCCAATTAGAATTGCTACTACCAAAAAGTGAACAGGAACTAAGAAATATCTGCGGATATTGCAGCCTGTTTGTAGGGAGGTAAAATAGTACAACCAAGCACTATGCAGGTCCCTAAAAAATTTAAAACTGATCAACTATCCAGCAACATCTCTTGTGTGGATACAAATAAAATGAAATCATTACGCAAGAGATGTCTGCATTCCCACATTTGATCAAGATCCATTTACAGCAGACTAAAAATGAAAGCAATAATAACTGTCCAACGATTGCTAAATGGATAAGGAAAATTTAGCAGTTATTCACAATTGAAAACATTCAGCCACAAAAAAATAAAATGAAATAAAATCCTGACATTTAATGCAATGTAAATGGTGCTCAAGATTACCGTGTTAAGTGAAACAAAGTGAACACAAAAAGACAGATGTGTTATCTCATCCAACTATGTACAATCCAAAGACAGAGGCCCCCTGAAAGTTGACAGCAGTTAGGAGAAGCTATGAAGCATGTAAGCGAAACAGAAGGAGAATAAATACAGATACACAGAAAGTGTCACTCATTGTGTTCTCTCGCGTAGTAAAGTGACAGCTGTTAATAACAATATAACAAGTATTTCTAAAGAAGAGAGTGACAGTTCTAACCGTAAGTAATGCTTGTTTTTTAAGGTAGGAATGCCAATTGCCTGACTGTTCATTATGTAATGTACACATGTGTCAAAACATCATGCTGCACCCCACAAATAAGTACATTTATGTGTCACCAAAAACACAGTAAAAATATGAAAATTACATGCATTATTGATGGCAAAGCTTTTATAATTTAGTAATCTGTGATGGAACCATTCATAAATTATTACAAATTTGACTGGTTTCTTAAACAGTATCTTTAAAGAATCTTAATATTTATATTGCAATAACTCAAACAGTCTTCACTGTGCTTTAGAGTAGATCTTTAAGAATAATCTTGTGCCAAGTTTCTTTAAGTCACTAAAATTTCCACTATTGTGTATGATTTTTCATTTTCCCTTTCCTATTATTATCACACTGCCATTCATTTTCATATTCCTGTCATTATTTTGGTTAAAAAGATCACACACAGTCTGGTGGTTTTCTTTCCCTGCTTGTCTAGTGAGTTATAATATTAGGTATATTGTTCCTTTTGTCATTTCTACAAAGAAAATGCTAATTAATATATGCACATGTATATTCATATATCTATATCTAGTCACAAACACTGAGATACTGATTTGCAGTAGTGGCGATTTCCCACATGTTTTAGCAGCTTGGGGAAGTATTTTTAAGCTATCAAGTCAAGGCAATGTCAAGCTTTCTGCTACATTAGGTGCTGCTGCATTTCTCTAAAGTTATTATGACCACCTAGTTAATTGTATCTAATGCTATGGATAGGGGAAAGGATGAAAAATTTCACTTTTAAAGTTGCTTGTATATAAAACCTACTTTCATAAACACAAGAAACTCTGCATTTTCTGAAATATTCTATTTTATCGAATGTCAAATCTGAAATAATGAAAGCTTTGGACATTTTTAATATTATTTTAGCCTTGCTATTCCAACTCAGAATCAGTTCCACTTTGCTTTTGTTATTCTGGTAAAAACTAAGCTCTAAGCCAGTCATAGTGTCCTTTACTCTGCTGATTAATAGAGGTTTCTCGTATTTTGTAGCAGCAAATCCCCTGGCCTGATTCAGTGTAACATTATCCTTCATTAGGGAGGCGGATTTCATGCTATGGCAGAACAGAACAGCGGGAGAGAAAGGGACCTCAGAAATCATTGGTCCATTATTTTTAGAGATTAAAGAGGGATTTTAGAAAGATTCTGCCTTTAGGAAAAAAAACTCTGACATTCTGATTGAAGTTTATCTTTTTTAGTCCATGTAAGTTTTTCATATTTTTTCACAAATAAACACCCTATTATGTAAGACAGACTGAACAGATATTGTATTTAAACCAGAAATTATTAGGTTACAGAAAAAAAAGAGAGAAACAGACAATTGGCTTAAAATTTACAGGTAAATTTTGTAACTTGTATCTCTAATTACAATTTTATCATAAGACAATTCTTGGCAATAATCAGGTAATACAAATAAAATATCCCCCC